>NW_024882757.1:0-200000 GCF_019059575.1 Amphibalanus amphitrite | reverse complement strand
CATGAAGCCAAAAATTCAACGAAAACATAATCACGCAATGATATCTTCACGTCTTTTTATCTTCACTATACGAAAGAATATACATTTTTGAGTATGTATGGGGAATTTCTAGTTAATCTAATAATAAATATGGCAGTTAGTGACCTGCTAAGAGTAACATGTCGCCGGCTGAGGCGGGATCGGCCGACGCGGGAAACGCAGCAATCACAATTTTGTGTTTACTCGTTCATATTTCAATTGTTTACCAACCGATTTTCAAAATTCTTACACCATAAGATTGCCTGTACATTTCTTAGTCTTTTCACAAAATTTGACGCGAATCGAACGTAATCAGCGGTAAGGAGCGCGATGTAAAGACGGAAGTCGGAACCGTTCCGTTCCGTCCCGGCACAGTCTACAATTCAGGCGGCGGCTAGCGGTCGGCGCCGGCTGCCGAGTCGCCGCGGCGACAGGATGTTCACTTTACACCGCTATTACTAGACCAGTTGTGAACCAATTTTCTTCTTGCTTGCCCGATGAGATGTGCAATTCAATTTTGGACAGGTAGCTATAATTAATTTCGCATTAATACTATGAGATATTGGCGAAAAACAGGAGGGGTGGGGCGAAATTCACTCTTCCCCCTCCACTGCGCGTGCTAACATACGTTTGCATATGTGCCATTTTCTTCAAAACTTATGAATGGCCCACTCTAATTTTTTCACAGGTTGTTAAGAATATGGTAGGCAATAAAATATATGAAAATTAGCCAAATCGAAGGTGACGTGTTTTTTGCTATTTCAATTTTTGTGCTTAAGAACAGAGTTAAGCAAATTTCAAGGTCATATATTTAAGTAGGTGCAATTCTAAACAAATGCTTAAGAAATTACCTAAACAGTAAGGTTTATTTCATTCAAATCAAACAAGTACAACCAAAGTTATGGTCGTTCAAAATATAAAGATGCAACATTTTGTAAAAATTCGATTCCCTATATTTAGAAGACCTTTGGTCAGAATGTGCAAAAAACATCAATGTAATGTTCGGGGCGACACAGGAACTCGCTCACAGATTTATAATGAAATCGCTGATGGTAAGGTGCAAAACAGCCGATTTTTGTTCGATTTGACGTGGAATGCCCCTACAACCATAATTCGGGCCGTCTTATGTCGACCTAACTGGAGGTTGTTCGTATCTATGCCTAACCTAAGTGTACCAAAAGTTTTTTTAACAATGCCGCCTTTTTTGTTATCTTAATTTATTTATGAAATTAGACCATACAAATGCATATCTAAAAGGATTGAGCCCAAAACCTGATGCCATAATATGATATTCACCAAACCTAATCATGAACACCCGTGCCCGTATTGCATGTCCCACTTTGTCTTTTCCCAGTGTTATGTCCTTGGGATACCGGAGCCGCCAGCCTACTCAGAGAGCCGGAGTCCATTGATTATGGGCTGGGTGGCTTAACGAGCCCAGCCGCAAACGCAATTAGCCCTCTCCTCCGCTACCGTACGGCGGCGGCGGCGGCAGCGGGGTCCTTCCGTGCGCTCATGACCCTGGGAAAGTGCGCTTACTGTAAGAAATGGTAACTGAGCTGCTGCCATCCTGCCTGTGAAAATGGCTTGGTATGTGTAGAAGAGAACGATGAGCGTTTGGAAAAAAGGTAAGGTGTACTATACATGGAAGACGCTGCAAGGAGGATATGTTGAAGTTTGATCTTCCGTGTATTCTGGTAACTGGATCATTTACAATGGGCTCCGGTGAGGTTCGTTGGCGACGTTTGTTTTGAGAAAAGACTACAAGCACAGTTTTCGGGGAAGTGTCAATTGTGTGTGCGATGGAGGATCCGTGCTGGTGACGGTAAAGTGTCCTCAGGTTCTGCTTCTCTTGATGTGGGAGTGCTTCTGACACTACTGAGGACTTCCTCGAACTGTCGAGGGCTGGTTCTGGACTTCAGAGGACTTCTGTGGCCCACTGCCGCGGACGCCCCGTGCTGACTAACCCACCCGTTAAATAGAGGCCCACCACAGCTCGGGGAGCTTACGTGCAGTGAGAAGAGATTAATGCAAATGGACTACATCAAAGTTAGATTGTGTTGTTTGTTAAGGATTATACAGCGGCGGCAGCAACAGTAGCTCGGCTGTGATGATGATTCAGGTGGGTCCTGGCCTTGTTTACACTAAATGATTTACCGGCGAGCTCACCCCAAATTGCAGGCAGTGTCTCTTCTGGACAGTGAAGCGAGCGGTTGCCCAACCTACGCGATGACATCCAACAGACGGTGGGAAAACGAGTTCCGCTCATATTAGGAAAATGCATGTTTTGAGTGCGAAAGTCGGTGAAATATTTTGGGTATAACAATCATTTAAAAACCCCCAGGCTCGCCTAGGGAGTTTCAAGATTTCGAGCTGCTCCATTGCAACATTAAATGCCTGACGTTTGCCTAAACTGGACCAAACACTCCGTCGCCCTCAATGCTCTTCCATTTCTTAGTATCCTCTTTGCACTCTCAGTGCTGTTCACAACTCCCAACATCTCCCGCACTTCAATGCCTCCCCCACCTCTCCCAATTTATTGAAATGCGAGTAGCTGCCACAGCTCCCAGCATCTCCTTGCTGCTCCCAAAATCTCCCCGTGCTCCCAGTAGTATCTCTCCCGGCGCTCCCAGTATCTCTCCCGGCGCTCCCAGTATCTCTCCCGGCGCTCCCAGTATCTCTCCCAGCGCTCCCAAAATCTCCCCGTGCTCCCAGTATCTCTCCCGGCGCTCCCAGTATCTCTCCCGGCGCTCCCAGTATCTCTCCCAGCGCTCCCAGTATCTCTCCCAGTGCTCCCAAAATCTCCCCGTGCTCCCAGTATCTCTCCCGGCGCTCCCAGTAGCTTCCAATTCTCCCAGACGCTCGCGGCCCCTCTCCGCAGGCGCCCGAGGCGGCCCCAGACGGCATCTCGTGCCGTGAATAATGTGCCATGGATCCTCGACGGCGGCTCAGCCAATATCCATCGAGCCGCCGATGCCGCCGTCCGATTCCCCGACTCCCCAAACCCTCCCCTTCCTCCCCGCCAGTGTGCCGGGACGGCAGATTGTCCCGTATCGATTGACCAGCGCGCTAGAGAAGTTCGTTCATATTTTATGCAGCCTCGCGCTCAGTGGTCTCAAACGGCCTCAACGGCCCCGAACCTGCGCGTAGCGGCCGGTTCATTTGGCAGACTTCCCGCAGCTAATGTCCGAACTTGCACGGCCGCGTGGAAGGCCGCGGTACGTGCTGTGTTTCCTGCATACCTTCCTGCTGCCCACCCGCCGCCAAACTTCAGCAACGGTAAAAAAGTTTGTGCCGGTAGCCGAGCTATGCGGTCACCTTCCAGAAACGAAGGCTTTTTAGCTGGTCAGCTCCATCCTGCGGTCGCCGCGCCTGGGGACGTCGTGTTAGCTGCGTGTCGGAGGCTTTTTCCCGCGGAGGCTGCAGCCGAGCGTTATACTCTACCAGGTGAGGCTCAGCCGAGCTGACCGGGCAGCTAAACCGACCACCTGCGCCGGTCTCTTGAGACTGCGCGGCCTCCCCGGCCTGCCGCAGCCCGAGCTGCCACAGCCCGACAGCCGGCGGAGGGCGGGACCGCCGGAGATGAGGCCGATTTGACTCGACATTCGGCTGAGATGCGGCCCGATTGAGGCCGGCTGATGGCGGTCGTCGGGGCCGGCTGATGACGGCCGTCCGCCGCCGATGGTCGCTGCCGTCACCGCCGGGATGATGGCCGCGCGTCACTCGGCCGCCTCGTCCCGCTCTGGGACGAGCGGCGCCGATGGCCTGGTGGCTGCCGCTGATGGTTCCGATCTATGGTGCCGCCACCCTGAACCTGATGAGAAGCCTCTAATTGGAGACGGAATGACACAGGCCGACCCGGTTTGTGGTTATATGACTCTGCCAACTGCTCGGGAAATGAAGGAGTGTCCATGGTTTTACAACAGCACGAAATCACCACACAATGGGCGGATTCGGTTCATTCGGTTGATTTTACGAACTAATCGTGACAGCGAATCAAAGCAAGCTACCGCATACGCTAGCATTGCCACACTCTCACCTGACAGACCGCTGTGACCAGAACACAGTTTGTGGCGGCGGTCACTGGCCCGAACCATTCCGTGTCTGCCGGTGGTGCTTCTCCGCGGCGCGCGCTCAGAGGCTGACTGATGTGCGGTGGTCAGACGGCACTGCAGCTCGGCCACAGTGTGGTCAGAATGAGCTGCGGTCTAGCCCGGGCTGCGGTCTGCCCCGAGATTGCCTGTCACAACGGACGGGCTGTTCTGGATGCTTAGTGCTTATCCCCATTCCTCTCAGAGGGATAGCTTAGCTCAGCAGCTGCTAAGCGGTCCAGGCTCTCGAAAGTATGATACATACATACATAAGCCGACACCTGAGCACCATATCAAGCCGAGCCAGGTCGAGCTAACGCCAGCCAAGCTGAGTCGAGTGTCGACCGAGACCCAGATCGCCGCCAAGCCAATTCAGGGTAATAGCCGGTGGCACCTTGATTTTTTAGTCGACGCACGCTGCTGGCGCGGGCGCAGATACTCTGAGAAATCGCCGTAAAATCCGGCGGCCATTGATTTTCCTCTCTGGGAAGTCGACCCTGCGTCCCAGATTGAGGAAAAGGTTATCGGCTAGAGTGGTTCAACTTTTGTGGGGTAGTTAGAGAGTGCTGCGCACACAATCTTTCTACAGCCGCCAGGAGCGCGAGCCGAACAGTGGACAATTGATATGCTTCGGACAGTATGATGCTGAGCGAAACCAGCGTGTGACAATTTGTTTCGCCCATACTGTTCCTCAGAATCTTTTCGCACGTTTGGGTGAAGTCTTGCTTATTTTGCAGGATATCCAAAATGGTCATTGGCGTTCAACATTTCGAAGCTGCCTATTGATTAATTGTACCATCCATCTTCTGTCACGCAAAACCTCCTCTAATTTTCCACGAGGTTCCAGACGCTTCCACCAGCTCTGTCTCCGTCAGTCGCCCCTCTCCATTGATTTCGGGGGGGGGGGGTCACCCCGCCCCTAAACTCGGACGCGTGCCGTCGCCACCCCTCCACACGCTCCACCTGCCTTGCGTGGGAGTCGCCCAAAGGCTTCCGTGTCCCGTGGGGCTTCCCTGCCACATCCCCACTCCCACCCCGTTTCGACTTCCTCTGTCCACTGCACGGACGTGTTTCTCTATGTGCGTGTGTTTTGTGCGTGCGCGAGCACACGCGTGCGTGCATTTTTCTACATCTCTACCGACGGCGCTTGAATAACAGCGGTCGCTCTCTGGAACCTTTGTGGCTGCCGGCAGCGGCGCAGGTCACTCGCGGTAGCCTGCGGCGCTGTCCACTGTGACCGGACCATCCATCAGGTCTCGGGAGGGCTGGTGACGGCGCCGGCCCGACGACAATGGTGCCACACCGCGCTGCGCCGCCGCTAACCGATAATGATGGTGCCCGTCCTGTCCGACGACCCGGGCGTGGCCGCCGAGGTGGGTTAGCTGTCGGTAAACGGTTCGGCATTGGCTCTGCGGCGCAGATGGTGTGAGGGAAAACGGAATGGTGTCAGGTTAAAAATGCCCCCATGTTGGGTCAAGCGGAAGGGCGTGAGGTCCGAACGGCCCGATGTTGGGTCAAACGGGAGGGCGTGAGGACAAAACAGCTCGATATTTGGGCCGCATAGGAGGGTGTAAGGTCAAAACGGCCCGATTTTCGGTTACATCGGTGTCGAAGTTGACATAAGGCCAGAACAGCCCCAAAGCAACGTCGAAAAGGCGTTTAAGTCTATCATGACTATTGACTAGCCCCTCTATAACTTTTATTGGACAACATATGAAGGAGTTGGTACTTGCTGTAGGTACCTAATTCTCTCAGAATTAAACTAAAGCAATGTGAGATGGCAAATCATACTTCCACCGCATCTTGCCTTAGCAGTAAGCCGATGCAGAGACGAATGACCTAACCTGTGGATTCTTCTCTAAGAATGTTTGCTGAATAATAAGAGCATGCAATCTGCTTCCGAGTCGTTGCATTAATACGAGGTTTTCATAAACGCGGCTAGACGTTATGATACATAACCACACATATTAGGGCACGGCATGGTTGGACTTGCATGTTGATGAACGTTATTTTTCGGCACTTAATCATCGGAGATCGGAGCTTCTCTTGTAGTCCAGCTTGTGTTTATCTATTCTCAATAAAAGACAGCGAACATTAACTTAGGTTGCTGACAGGATGTACTAAATTAATAGCACAACACGTAATAAACATACAAGTGTCGAATACCTACTATAATGCGTGTTTCCATTTGTTTCATGCGCGTTGTTATGAAGAATGCCAAACACCGCAAGATGGGATTACTCCTTTGTTTGCACAGTTCAAGCGAGAACGCGGTATCCGAGTCGGCAGCGACACTATAATTAAACTAAACCCCATATCCACCTGCACGAGAGCTCAACCCTGTCATCATCCACAGCGCACCGGCCTTCCACCTCTCCTGCCGACCGTCCTCTCTCTCCTGACTATATTTCCAGCCTCCGTCGAGCCTCGCTGCCGCCCCCACTCCGCTCCGTCGTCGCTCTGAAGTGTGCCGGCAAACATTTGCCCTGCCGCTGCGACTGTCGCCGCTCGCCGCGCTCGATTTGCATATTGCGTTTCCGTCGATTTCCAGAGTTGACTCGGAGAGAGAACGGCTGTTTGGTCTGGCCACGGTCTTGTTTGGTCTCCCGGAATGGCCGTGTGGTCAGTGGGCTGTGGCCTGGCCTGAATGGCCTGGGGGATCGGAGCTAGTCTGAGTCGCCTGAGGACCTGGCGGCTGGTCTAGGTAACCTGGAAGAAGGTTTTCTGGCCTATTGCGAAGGAACTTCTGACCTTCTGAGATAACCCTTCTGCCGAAACGGGATAATGATGCTGAGATATGTTCGTCCTCACCGAGAGGTGACTAGCCGATCTTTATGATATAACCAGCATTGGTTAGTGAACCCGCCTGACTTAATTTATATCCGCTGTGTGGACGCTTAAACTGTGCTGGCTGAATTTCAACATTTAATTTTGAAAATATAGATAAAGATTTGCGGCTTTCTAGCCATTTTAGTATGAAACCAATATTGCGCCCAACCTCCGTCTTATAATTGAGCCATTATAGAGCTGACTGATGCACCGTTGTCTCATCTCTCGCCAAGCCGAGGCACGGTGTTTCCCCAGCTCTCCGACGAAGATGGAGGCGTCTCGTATAAACTGGGGGATCGTTTTGCAGGGATGTTGGGACTGAGTCTCGTCACTGTCCAGAGCGTGACACGCGGGTTATTTATCGGGCCGAGAAGAGATCTAAGGCTTGTCTGAGAAGACAGAGAGCTGACGCAGCCAGGACGAGGTGATGTGTTCTGGTGAACCTAGTTTGACGTGACGTGACCAGACAGTTCGATACTTTTTGGAGAATCAATTGATGTACTCGTGCTTAAAGCTTTGGCTAGTCACATGTGACAGGAAATGTATAGAAAATTTGACAACAATCATAAATGAAAAATGAAATAAGCTTGGATGTCATCACTGAAATCAGTTTGAAACAAAATGAAATGCCAACAATGCAAGAGGAGGTGAAAGGCCAGAAGTTCTCTCTCGACATCTCCGATCAAAACAATGCCCATTGTCCCATGTTTTCTGAGTTACCCAACATCCATTCATATTTTCAGCTTTATTCCTGGCGCTGTTTCAGCTCATTACCGCGATGTATGGACAGCGGAAAGATTTAACTCCCAGACGAAATGGCCGCGATACGGCTGAATTTCATGGCACACATGCATCAAACTATAAAACATTCATGGCGACACATGGTATCCGAATATTTCACCGGCCGGAGCGGCCGGAGGCAGTATCGCAGCGGCCAGCGGCGGGGCGCGACGTGCATACATCCTCGGCACCAGCGCGGCGGCTGGGTGGCGGCCCAATAAACCAGCGAGCCAGGGAAATGGCCTGCATTGTCGGGAGAACAACTCCTGAGATGGGGTTCAACGGGATGAGGGTCGACACTGCAATCTCGGAGGCTGCTTGTATCATGACGTTTGTTGCCTAAACTTAGAAGATATTTGCATTAACTGACTTTGTTTTCACTTCTGAGACGTTATCGTAATCAGGTTCAAACTCGAGACTCTGGCCCGGACATCTCGTGATCTCAAACTTTCAGATTCTCAGGCTTTCATCTCTTTCATCTCCGGGTTCTCAACCATTGAACTGCATACTTTCACAGCGTATCAGTGTCAGATGTGGCGGCTTTACTCGAGCTGTAAACTCCGCCAGCTCACTTCCAACGACCAGCTCTCACAGGCGGTACAGCACTCTCAAACTACAGTCAAACTCATCCTGTCACGCGATGTATGCTGGACCTGAGCTGACGGACGGACGGACGGACGGACGGACGGACGGACGGGCAGACAGACAGTCGGGCAGACAGACAGTCGGGCAGACGGGCAGATGGACAGACGGAAGGATTGACATGGAGTCAAAGAGTCTGTTGACGTACGAACGGACGCCCGAGTGGACGCTGGAGTGGACGTGCCGACGTATGGTCGGCTGAACGATTGGCGAGTCGGTCGATAGGTTTAATTCTGTCGGCTTTCGGTCGGTCAGATTGACGACCCGCTGGATGGACCGTAAGACGACCCGTCGCACGGACCACCGCCCAGACCTTTGCATTAGACGGACTGAAGGTAATCTCTGGACCGTGGCTGGATCTCGAGTGGACGGACCTCCCGGTCAGTCGCCATCAGCGCGGCGAGTGCTGCGGGCCGGAACGGACACCATTACGCCGTCTCCTGCTGGCGTGACGGACCGGCCTGCCGGACCTTAGCTGTCTCGGAACCCATCTGAATCGCACTTCAGCTGTCCTGCCGTCCAGTTCAGCTGTCTTGGAACTCGGCTGTCTCGCACGTCAGCTGCGTCGTAATTCAACTGTCCTGGGGCAGAGTCGGTTCCAGAGATCATTTGGTCCCGACCTCAGATGGCCTAAACTAGTGGTCAGAGTGGTCCGAAGATCCCAGCCGTTTCGGAACACATCTGCTCCAGATCTCCGCTACGTAATTTTTGTCTCACCGTTTCAAAAAAATTGTCCCAGCTTCTAACCTTAACCCGCGCACCGACGGGGGTCTGCGCCAACTTCGTACCGACGGGGGGGGGGCGGATGACCGCCCCCCCCCCTGAGATCTCGAGAACGAAGCAAGATACCGACAAGCGGTAAACGGCATCGGATACGCACGGTCAAGATCTACAATTTTTACTAAGGTCATTTTCAGGTCAGGTCAAAGATGACGTCACAGGGGTCGAAAAAGTCAAAATGGCGGCGCTGGATATGGAGAGAGTTTTTCTCGAATAACTTTCGAATTAGTCAAGATAGGAACAAACTAAGGGCAGCATCGTGATCCTCTCGTCAATCCGCATCGAATGATATATATATATATATATATATATATATATATATATATATATATATATATATATATATATATATATATATATATATATATATATATGTTGACCTCGAAAGGTCAAGGTCAAAGGTTGACCTCAGGTCACGTGACCTCGAGGTCATCATATATATCATTCGATGCGTCTTGACGAGCTGAACACAATGAGACCATCCACGTGTCTGTATCTTGTTCCTGTACGGAGTTATTGGCCAAAAACCTTTGGTGACCTTTGATGACGTCACATGACCTCACAGCTGCCCAACAGTAAAACAGACCTCAAGGTAGTGAAGGTTGATCGTATATGAAGTCATGTATGGTATATGGGGCCATTCCGACCCGTTTTAGTGGTAAAAACAGGGAGTTGATTTTTCCCCCATTGACTTATAATGGGGAGGTCGCGAAATTGACCTGACCTTAGGTCACCGATATCAAAATTCCGAGATATACAAATTGCAGCTACTAATGACCTAATAACATCCTGCGACTTTCAAAGGCCTCCGACATCTACTGTAGCTCTGGCACGGTGACAAAGTTGCAAAAAAGTGACTTGAGGTTGGGTCATTCAAAGTGACCTGGTGACCTGACCTTGAAAGGTAGGAGGTTCAAACTTGCACACCATGTGTAAAATTGATGAGGAATAGGCATACCAAATTTCGCGGCGCTACGCGCCGCGGTTTTCCCGCTATTCGCGAAAAACCTCAGGGGGGGCGGATATCCGCCCCCCCCCCGTCGGTGCGCGGGTTAAATGCTCCAGAGCTGCCTAACCTCAGTCATGATATTTCTCGATATCACACGACGAAATATAAGCGACTCGTGTCCCTTCTGACACTGTCTCGCCAGCACTGCCGTGGCTGACTCGGGTGAGCCGTCGGCTCCGCCTGGCAGTCGTCCGTGTGATCGAACTGAGACGGTCCATCACACAATACCAGACCGCTCCTCTGGTCACCGACGACAGACCTGTCTCTCTCCCGAGGACGGAAGGTTTGTCGCAAGGCTATAGGTTTGTCGTAGGAGACGCAGGAGCGGAGCCAGATCCGGCATGGGAATCCAAAGAACAGATCCGGAAAGGAGTCCTGCGGCAGAGGAAGAGACGGAACTAGTTTGAATATTTACTTGAGAGTGGAAAGGGACCGGTTTTCGCGACTCAAAATGACGCCTCTTGAGCCGCTCGTCGGTCCTCAACGCGGCCCAGTTCCCATTGTGGCCAGCTCTTCTTTGAAGGTGGCTCGGCGGCGCCCTGTCTGGAAATTATTCTGCCGCATGCTCGCGCTCTAATGAAATGTCGTAGAAGTGTCGTCCAGGGATGCCCTCCAAGTGTCTTAGACAGTTGGGCGGAAGTTCTGACCTGTGGGCGGCGGCGGGGGCGGGGGCGGCGGGGGCGGCGGGGGCGACCGTAGTAGGTCGTCGCTCCAGACTTAAATGTCGATCTAGGCCATAGCCGGTAGCTGCCTCATGGAATCGCTGAGCTCACACGTCACTCCGACGCAAAATAGAAGCCCGGCTGCGGCGGGGCGGCCGGCTGAGTCTGCCTGCGCTCAGTGGGAGCAATGGCGACGTCGATGGCGGGGGCGGGGGCGGCAGCGGGGGCGGCGGCGGGGGCGGCGGCGGGGGCGGCGGCGGGGGCGGCGGCAGAGCTCATCCACCCCGTCCGCGCCGGGCCGGCGGTGTTTCCGGAGTGGCGCGCCGGTCGGTTTCCGATATGGCGCGCGCCATGATTGCCTCGGCGCCAGCTGATAAATCAGACCGGTCGCCGGCTGTCGGTGGCGACAGCTGCGGATCGCCGGAGAGCGGCCGACGTGAGGGGTCACTGCGTCGCCGCCGCCCCGGTCCAGCTGCCTCTACCGCCGCCCCCGTCCCTCCCCCGGAGCTGTATTAGATCCGACAGCCAGGAGCAGTGTGTTTCACACCATCGGCAGCCGGAAAGGTGGCGGCTGTCGCTTGCCCCGGCCCCGGCACATTCCATTGTGGTATATGTGGGCGGGCGGAGGCGCCGCGGCGGGGGTGTGAGCTGAGTCAGGCATCAAGGCTTGCCTGCTCAGTTGACAATGGGGTAGCGCTGTCGGTAATTTCCTCTCCGCACGCCAGTCCATACACTGCAAACATACAGCGCAATCTACAACCACAGTCTCAACACACGCAGCGAGAGAATGTCGCCTGTGTGCTGTTCGCGTGAGCTCAATAAGCGTTAGTCGGGGCTGAATGAGAGAGTTTCGGCGCATTGAGTACACAGGCAATAGCTTTTGTTTGGTTTGCGTGCATCGGGTGCATTAGTATTAGGCGCGCGTCGCGTTGACGGAAGCCAACATGTGTGGAAAGAGGAGCACATTGGCTCTAATGCAGAGTAGGTTTATGATAGTTCGTTTGATTCACAATGAGCGCAGTGAAGTCTGTGTCTGGTGGAACTTGAATAAGTATTCATATACGGAGCATGAGTGCCCCATGCGTTGGTGAACATATGTTCGATGATAAAGGCGAAGCACCTGTTTGGTACCCATTCGACCGTTCTTTATGGCATGCTGTTTAATGCATGAATGCATTGACCTGGCTATAGCTCTGTGTAACTGCAGCTTAGTTGAAACAAAGTATTTGCTAATAAATGAATTGTTTGTATTTGATAGGCATTTACCGTTGCATAATTATGTGAAGACTGCACGTCTATTCAGCCGACCACTTGGCTTCTTTTGTTGACTCATTAGTGTCCATTGTTCAGTTTGCTTTTGAGAGATGACTCTTGATTAATTGAATTCTTTGCGGTCAGTAGGCAATCTTCAAGCTATCCTTCACGCTCCGAATGAATCAAAACAAGGAACTTCTGAGGATGTTTTTGCATTGTTTACATTCAAGAAGACAATTCAAAGGTTGGAGAGAATATCCGGAGAAATGTCTTGATTGCAATCTTCTCCTTTGTTTACCGGTATAACGGTACATTTTGGACTGTCCGTGCGCGAGACATTCTTCACAATGCAACCAGTTTCACGGTCAGATCAGGGACACTAAACTGTTGCAATGCTGGTTTAACTAAAATTTGAAATTTCTTAACTTATACTGACACCTTTACTATTGCTTGTAGAGTTTTACTAATACATTATTTATCAGATACCTGTTTCTTCTAACAAGTGCCTGGTTAGTTGATGAAGACGTCGAAAATCCAGCTTGTCTATGTAAATATAGTTTCGGTTTTTGGTTTCTGGTACACCTTGGTACGGAGCAAATCAGGCATCAAGTCATTCAAGGTTTGCTTCGCCAAGATTGATGACATTCAAATGAATGATCGCCTCACTGTCTTACATGTGTCTGATCAGCCATCATATTTTTAAAAAAAATCACAATTCATAACCTATTGTGCTCACTGCGCACCAATTACTGCAATTGTTTGGATGCTTCCCCATCCGAGCTGAAATAACCTGACAGTAGTCCACATCCAATACGTTTGTTGCAGACCGAATACTGAGCAATGAGCATGCACAAAACATATACCTTATCAATAAAACTCCCCTGGTCTGGTTCGAAGCGCACCGCTGCTGCCATCGCCAGGGCGTATGTCCCACAACACCAGCCGTTACTACTGTGGTGTCGCCGAGCTGGAAATGGGTCACACTTCACTACGACGGCTGTCTAGTTGTAACTCATTCTGCAAGTCTCCGGTGAGTTATGCACTATGCAGCCAGGGCGTATTTCTAAATTACGTACCTGCTGTTACTAATTCACGTTTGTAACGCATTACACGACTGGATTGCGATTAGTTATGTTCACCCGCTGCAGAATGAAGTTCGATGGCTCGCAGGTTCCGGTCAATAGTCGGACATTGTTTCAAACCAATAGTCTGGTAGACAGGTCAAAGGTGGTGCGCAAATTCGTCTGTGTTTGCCACGTCGTTATATTGAAAGCTTATTACTTCCTCATGGGTTGCACGTCGATACCGAAGACAAATAACCGGATATGACACATGAGGTGGACCTATACGAGTGCATATTATACGGCTAGCGATCCGTGCGTGACAGAAGTTACTCACCGTCACCTAGAGAGCATCAGTCATATTTATGTGGTGGCGAAGCCCCCATTTTGAAAGCTTATTGATTGGGCACTAGATTTTTAAATTGACGACCCAAGATACCAGTTACGTAAAATTTAATTGGAAGTTGCCACTTCAATTAAACGGTTTAAGTAATGGTCATTCACTAATCATTCAGAACTGTCCCTGCTCCTTTACTTCAGCATAAACCGAACAGAATAAACCCAAGATGCACCCTCCTTCGACCTTCAAGTGAGGTTTGAAGTCGACCTACATTTCCATACCATTGCTAATTCCTTTCTCCAGGACCCCTTTACCCTCCTCAAAGCTCTTTCCATGCCTTTGGCTCTCGTCCTCTGCAGGCACGGTCTCTCTATCGAGCGCCTCAGGGATCTTACCTTTGTCTCAGGCTCCTCTCAACTGGCCTAACGACCTGGGGTGGTCCTCAGCCCCCCTCGCCCCCCCCTCCTCGAGGTCAGTCGGCCAGCCAGGTCAATATTGCAGCGGGGCCGGCGACGTGCACGCCAGCACGCCAGCACGGCGATACGGCGGTACGGCGGCTATCGACCACTCCCGAGTCCCCGACCTCCACGGCCGTCCGTCCTCCACCAGCCCCGCGTCCCCGGGAGGGTTCCGTCTGCACGGTACAGCTACACTTACACTACGCCTCTACATATGTAGGGAGGCAGGATATTCTCTGACGCGCTGGTATGGATTAGAATACAGCAGAAGGTGCACCCGCGGGAGTCGGCGTGACGTCTGGGGGAAGCCTCAGACGCCGGTAAACTCAGCTCAGCTCAACTGGAACTCAACTCAGACACTTGTAGCTGACACGCTGGCGGCCCAGTCAGGTCCTCTGTTTATGGCCCGTGCTCAGCGTTTGTGAAAGCTGGGACTGGCAGAAGGTGAATGGAGCCCTGTTGGCATCCTCGGGGTGGCGTGGGTTGGTGGCTGTTTCAGAAGTGGGAAATTGTTTGTCATCAGAGGGGCGGCACGCGGCGGTACGACGGCATGCGGAGAAAGAGCGGTCATCTCTGAGAGAGGAGGTGATGAGAGAAAGGGAAATGGGAGATAGAGGAAGGTGAAAAGAGGAGGTAGGGAGGGAGGGTGGGAGGGAGGAAGAAGGTAAAGAGAAAGAGAACTGAGAAGGGTAGGGAAGGAGAAGGAAGAGAGAAACAAGAGAGGCAGAGGAGAGGGGAGAAGAGAGAGACGGAGAGAGAAGGAAGAGAGCAGAGGAAGACAGAGAGAGGGGGATTGAGTGAGAATGATGAAGGCAATGTGCCACAAATCCATATGTGACAGCGACTAGAATTCCCAGGGAAATCGAGAGCAATGTATTCGACCCGAACCGCCACAAACGACGCAATTTAACCGAAAATTCGCAAGAAGAATCGGCAATGAGACACTCGTGCTCAATCTGCGACATTGTATGATTTTGTGTATTGTATCCCAAACGTCATAAAATCAAAAGGTCTTGATAACTATATGTAAAGAGGCACCAAAGGGTCTAAAAAGTCAGTGTTATATTTGCGAAGTGTACCCCAATCATAAATTAACATCGTGTTAATAAAAACGGCCTTATATCTTGTTTCGTCATCCTATATTTGCCCTCCTACATATCCTCAGCGGCGTTTCTTTTCAGCTGGCTTTTGCCTCTCCCAGAAGCAGCTGCCGTTTTATTCGGGCTCTGTTGCGCGGATCGTATCGAGCTGGCTGCTCGCCTCACTGGCTCCATAAGCTGCTTGTAAAGCCGGAAAACGGTGAGCTTTCTCGGCACTAGGAATGTTCCCGTCATAGCGCCGTGTTCAATGGCGACTGAGAGAGAGCATTTCTACAGCCGCGCTACAGAGCTGATTCGGTTTGCGACGTTGACACGAGCTGCAATGAAAGGACGCTGGAAAACGTGAAGACGGAGGGAAGGACGGAAAGAGGGACGGAGAGAAGGAGGAGGGAGCGATGGAGGGAGAGAAGGAGAGATAGAGAGAGAGAGAGAGAGAGAGAGAGAGAGAGAGAGAGAGAGAGAGAGAGAGAGAGAGAGAGAGAGAGAGAGAGAGAGAGAGAGAGAGCGCGAGAGAGAGAGAATAACTAAGCGGGAGATAGAACATAAATGGGAGGAAAGGCTTGTCTCAGATGTGTTGAAGGAGTTACAATAAAAAAGACGGAAGAAAAAAGGAAATGCACCCACTTGATAAGAATATATATTGTCAAAAAAAAATTCAGTGTAAAAAAACTTTTTCAGTGTAAAAAAGCATTTCGCTTTTTCATTTCCGGTAACATAGAATGGCGTCCTCGTTTGTGTATTCATTTGGATTTACCCGGGAGCCTTTAGTGACATAACCCGTCCTTTGTTGCAGAACGGCGAGGCGGGTTTCATCTCGGACCTGAAGGCGGGTGACCTGCTGGGCCGCACCAACGAGGAGCTGGTGTTGCTACTGATTCAGTTGCGGCGTCAGGCTGCCGCAGCCGCTGCCGCCCGGGATCGCGTCAGTCGTCAGCTGGACAGAGCGGTGAGTACTGATCTGAGCTGACCTGACCTCGACCTGACCTGACTGCTGCCGCACGGAACCGCATCAGTAGTCAGTTTGGAAGAGTTAAAAGACATTGGAAAGTTTAACTCTCTGACATGACGTGGGCAAAACCGTAGCCTCGTCCCGGGACCGCGTCATAAGTCAAGTGGACAAAACGTTAGGTGACGCGATGACTGAACCCAAAGTCCTGACTTTACCTAACCCTGATCTTGGCTGTAGATCTAATTACGACTGTGGCTCTTACCCTTGCCTGGCCACAATCCAACCCTGGCCGGGCATTGATCCTGATCCTGATCCATACTATAGCTTCTGATCCCCTGACCCCGCCTGTTGGTGTTGATGATGCCCTGAGGCTGACTCGACACGGGTCATATCATTACCTAGTATACCCTTCATGCAACGGATCCAATCAACTACATGTATACACATTGCATGAGCATAGGCTGCATCTGGCCTGAATCTCCTCTCACAAGTCCCAAGAGAGTGCTAGAGCAACTCGCGTGAAATTGCATCGATGCATCATACCGGGCAGAATGTGAAATGTCGATGGAAATCGTCCAGCTTCGTCTGGCACGGACAGACGAAGCATACAGACGAAGCATAGCTGATCGAACAACACATTGTTGCCACTTCATCCAACACTGACTGTGCAATACGTATACATTGAACGATTTCGATGGCACTTCGCCATCGACTTGAAATCAATAATGATGAATGACGTTATCGCCATCAACAACTCTGCAGTTCAGTGGTGCTCGTGCGGCGAAGAGCGCGCCGCTTTTCACGCCTGGATGTATTGATGCTCACATTCCTTCCCGTCCGAGAGATAAGGTTCGGTTTTGTGAGAGCGTCACGGCCGCTGTGCACGCTCTCACCGCCGGTCCAGCAGGGTCCATCGATGCTCCACGGACGTGCTCAGTGCTGCAAAACGGTCGCAACAACTGCGAACTACATCAACGAAAACCGGCAATTTAAATGCAGAACGATCCGCGAGTGCGATTGCTTTGTCCCTCTATGATTACATTTGGGGCGTATGTTGTTGAAATGGCCGGCATTTCGTGGCAGTTGGCCGCCGCGACAAAAGCTCGCGACGTTTAATTATTATGATGGAGTTCAGCCACATAAATGCGTTCCGGTCTGACCATAACGCAAACAAAACACCGAACGACACTCCTTTAATTGAAACCCGGCGAGCACCAAGCGAAACCCACGAGTACCGGTTGGAAACCGGACTCTGCGCACAGTATCCCATCGCTCGCGATGACCGCAGGCCAGGGCGGCGACCGTGCACGTGCCTGCACTAACTGCACGGTGGCACCACTTTCTCGGCGGCTGTGACTTGCTCCAGGTGCACACTGACCCAGTAAACACCAGCATGCGTTCCGGCAGGCGGACATGGGACGCGCTGGGGCGTCGTACGACGGACAGGCTCGGTGGCGGCGGGTTTTCACGAGGAATGAGACCAGCGCGGCGGGTTGGCGTCGTCTTGGAGATCCAATGGGTCTGTGGCATGTCTGGTTGGCGTGCCGCGTGCCGCCTGTGACGCGCCGTGACTTGGTAACGATCGCCACGTCTGGAAGGCGTCACTCGCCGTGACATTGCTGCCGTGACGGGCTGGGCGCGTACCTGAAGACCAAAGCAGACAGCCGGCCGACTCCCTGAACCGAGCGGCCCCCTTATTTAATGAACCATCTCTCAGGTCTTCAACCAACTTTGCTGCACGAGCGTGGAAGAAGATGTCCCGAGAGAAATCTGCGAAGTTAACCAGATGGAATATTTCTCAATCCTGTACCGAATGGACAAACACGATTTATTTTGCTCGTTTTCTTTGCGCACTGGATACATGTATAACTGCAGCATATACAAGACCATATGCTCCAAGTACCCAGGCGAACTCAATCTGATACGAGACCGACCCGGCACTGCTGGGCTCAAGTTTGCCACATTCAGCTCGCACCATTTCCTGAGATGAAGCCCGGGAGCGACTGTGGTTCACCGAGGACATCTACCCCCTGCAAGCTGTCCAGGGCGCAATCAGGAAGCGGTCTGGAGTCCGCTGCACCGCCTACTGGGGTCTCCCAGACTTCCCAGGCTAACTGGGGTCTCCTAATGGCACCCACTCAGCACAGCACACACAAGGCTGGCGTGGTGGCACTGTTGACACTGGGTCACTATTTCTGCACCGCCGTCGTCACAGCCGCGGTGACGTGTCGTTGCGATGGCATCGATGCACTATGATTATGCCATCGTGTGATAGTGTCATCGAGGTCATTGGTGCCATCCGTACCATGCGTGCTATTTGCGTCTTCCGTGCTACCGACGCGCCTTCAGTGCCCTCGCTGCCACTGGCAGGTTTGTGCGTGGCATCGTACTCGTATATCTACGGTTCCGTTAGTAGTCCCCCGTACTGCATGTTGGCTTAGCATGACCAATACGTTACCACCTCAAGTAATTATCCGCATATATCGGCGTACGCACATCAAAGGTAAGGTGACCGCATCACAACGGCAGATGACAATGATTGAGCTCGACGTCAGTAGCGTCTCAGCCGTCATGGGATGGTGTCCCTTGTCATGATTGCCGGCCAGACAGCGCATTGTCGGATGCGACATGGACGATGGATATACATAAGTAGGTCTGGTTCTTCCAGAAGATGGGGCGCTAGGGGAGCTCGGGCGATTCGACAGATACGATCGGAGCTACGGAAAGTTGGAGAGTCTGCAGCTGACTTGGGCCTTTTTGGAGACCAAGGGAAGGCATGGATGACACGCGGGCCGGACTGCTAAAAAATGGCACGAAGCTGGGGAGCCGCGGATGATTGGGGAGGAGTAGAGAAGTATAGTTAGAGGAGGAGAGCTGGAGCGAAGATGTGGGGGAACGAAGTTCTAGGGAAAGTGAGGAGAAGGAGACCTTGCTAGGGAGAGCATAGATGGGGAGGGGTGGAGACCTAGGGGGAGGAAGCTGCCAATAAGCGACAACGAGTGCCGTCGATGGCGCCGATGGATTGGAGGGGTCCCTCGGGGCTGCGACGGTAGCTGCGCCGGAGCGGTGCCTCCCCTGGCACCGCCGAGGTACATACGATACGGAATTCTGGACAGGGGAACGTACTGTAGAGTGTAGGGCCTACTGGATCGAAGAAGCCTGCTTCATATCACACCATGGGATCGTGGTTGTCTGTTAGGAGCAGTGGAGTGGCTGCGATTTTGTTCTGTAACAGTACCAATAAAACTAATTGCAAATACTGAACAGTGTTTTATGTCACTGCATGCTGTTTTAAATGAACAAAAATAAATACAAGTTCCAGTGAATTCATCACCAGCCGTATTCCAGGATCTCCATACCAATCAGCTCACTGTCAGTCTTACTAAGTGTCATCGGCGTGTCATACGAGTCATTAAATAAAACTTCGCTGCATCCGCCTTGTCGCATTAGTGACAAACTTTTGAGGACGATATCTTCATCCAGCTGCGAATTCCTCGTGACTCCGCGATCGTATGAGTCGCTCCAGAAACTGCACGGGATGTGATGAAGTCATTAGATGAGCATTATCCTAATTGACGCTTTTACGGACTTTATCATGTCCAAGAAAGCGCTAAAGTTTCAACAAGTTGTCTGCACTTCCTGCTGTCAGGGAAGACTGAAACCAGGGTTCGAAGGGTTTATTGCTCGGTCCCCATGGCCCCATGAATTTGACAGCCTGTGAACGCGGACCGAGAACTTCGGACATCGTCCGGAGGTGCTCTTGTTGGGTGGTTTCCGAACAGCTTTGTACCCATTTCCTTGGGATTTCTGAAGTGCACCAGGTGTGCAGTGGGGAATTGGAGGTCGATTAATTTTGCACGCGTGACACAACTCGTGATCGAGCCCGTGATTCTACGCGTGACCCAGCAAGTGGCCAAACTTGTGACACTGCCCGTGACTAGCAGCGTGACCCCGAACTTCGTGACAGTAACCTCCGTGAGTTCCGTCCGTGAGTCGGCCCAATGACTCCCAGCTCATCTTCCCTAAAGTGCCAGTTCAGTCAGTGACTTGCCACACATACTTAACGTCTATTACGCTAGCGGCTTGAATATCAACGACAGCTTTTCGAGACTGCTGCTAGTGGCTTGAATATCAACGACACTTTTCGAAACTGCTCAATGTTTATGGTCCGTTTCTGCGGCAGCGCTCCAGTGTCTTGGTGTCACAGCACTAGTGGCACTAGTCTATCAACATCACCTCTCCTTTCCCTTCGGACATGGAGTTGAATACTAGACAGGACTCGGGAGATAGCTGAGATCGGTGGGAGTTACCGTCATTACTGACATCAGTGTCGGTCTCTATTTCGGTGTCAGAGTCAGTGTCAGTGTCATTGTCAGTGTCAGTGTCAGTGTCAGTGTCAGTGTCAGTGGTGTGTCATCACCAGTGCGTCTCTCACTGCAGGTGGCGGAGGCCGGAGGGAACGGACGGCAGACGGAACAAACGGAGCGACTCAGGGCCCAAATGGCCAGACTGGACTCTCAGGTAAGGATTGAGGAAGGAGGTTGTAGTTGCAGTAGTGTACAGTGTACACCGGATGAGGATAAATGAGCGATACATGTAAATGAAGGACGGAAAGACGATAATTCAGTTCCACTCAAGCCCTTCTCATAGGACCTGGACCTTCTTTTACGTTGGACTGCGTCCATGGAACACTCATCATTTTTACATCGATGTAGCATTTAGCGCTAGACTTTCACCCTTTTCAATATAATCCGACCGGCAATTACGCCTGTCCTATAATCTGACCCATTATCGCCTGCGTACTCCAGAAATTGCTACTCCCACACGACGAACGCCGAGATCCCTTCCTTCCAAATTCCAATCCATTTGTTTCCCACCATTTCAGGGTGGCAATAAGACATTGTTAGCGTGTAGCCCGAGGCCTGTCGTAAAGCAATCATGACCGTAAGCCATCCAATCCGGGACCGGGACGGCCGCTACCGAGCCAATCTTAGCTGACAGTTTAGGTGGGCTGGAGGGGACGGGCGAGGGGGACAGTTCAGGTGGGCTGGAGGGGAAGGGCGAGGGCGGACAGTTTAGGTGGGCTGGAGGGGAAGGGCGAGGAGACAGTTTAGGTGGGCTGGAGGGGAAGGGCGAGGGCGGACAGTTTAGGTGGGCTGTAGGGGAAGGGCGAGGAGACAGTTCAGGTGGGCTGGAGGGGAAGGGCGAGGAGACAGTTTAGGTGGGCTGGAGGGGACGGGCGAGGGGGTCAGTTTAGGTGGGCTGGAGGGGAAGGGCGAGGAGACAGTTTAGGTGGGCTGGAGGGGAAGGGCGAGGGCGGACAGTTTAGGTGGGCTGGAGGGGAAGGGCGAGGGCGGACAGTTTAGGTGGGCTGGAGGGGAAGGGCGAACGAGAAGCGGCAAAAGGTCGAGGCCCAGGGAAGGGGGATGGTTAGGGGGAGGACATTTCAATTCCGGGTTCGAGCTGTTTCTGAGAGCGAAACCCGCTGCAGTGAAGATGCAGTTACCAGCTTCCTGCGGAGCTTGCTAGCAACTCTTTTTACCCTGGTGTCTTGTTGAGAGGGAACCACCCTGTTGCGTCGGGAGAGCCCCGTCCTACTTTTTATTATTCCGCGGCTTACCGTTTCCCCAATGGAGATCAGGGAGGCGGGTAGAATGGACCGGAAACCCATAATGACATGATTGGTGAGATGACGGATCTGCTGAGCTGGTTTATCGGGGCATTAGTCGTCCCAACGACCCAGTCCACATCTGAACGGTTCCCGGGCCCAGTCCATATCCGTCTCATGTGGCCGTCTGGACGCAGACAATCGGGACATTTACAAAAGGCTCAGATGTGCTCATATCACGGCCCGTGGGAGGAATTGTGTCTGCATAAAATGTTCATCAATTACATTCAAATATTATTTTGTAATATACAAACAATGATTGCACAAAAGTAAGAAACAGCATAAGGTGTGTTAAAATCAAGCCTTCACGAAGTATCAATCCAGAGCTCAAAAAGTAAAAAATATTCAGAATAATTTTTCATGGCCAATCAGCAATTAAGTAGGGATATTGCACACAAATTTCCTATCCCACCACACACCTATATTGAAAGTATTTTACATATGACGCTGCCACTGCACCCTGTGCTCGTGGTGATTAGCGACCGGCAGCTGTGGTCTGGCTCTGGTCTGCACCGGTCCAGTCCGGTGGGAACCGGGCCTTAGCACGGTCGACACGGCTATCGCGCTGCACGCCTCATTACGTCCGTCACTGGACGTCATCGAGCGTCATCGGTCGGCGGCGCCGTCATCCGCGGACGGCTGAGATCGATCTGAGCTGACGGTGCCCGTTGGCGGTGTGGGGACGTTTGGGAGGTGTGTAGAACTCTGCACAGACCAGCGTGACATCGTGGCATTCTACCAAACCTAGCTTTGTATAAAGCCGTGCATTTGCAGTGTTTGGTATGCGTTACTGCGTTGCGACTGTGCAGAGGTAAGCCGCACAATGCGCTTTGTGCGATGTTATTTTCCTGATGGCTATTGTGAATCCCGAAAAAGATTGCAGCTGAATTGCCTATACGCACCTCCCGCGGTTAAGGTTTTTTTACCCTAGACATTGTATCACTATTCAAGATATGGCCACGCGTCGATGTCAATGAATGCTTCGACCGCAACACAAGTCATTTCGGAATCGGTTGATTGATGGATTCCGCGAAAGTTTAACTAAAGAGCGATGAAATGTTTCAAAAGTAACCGGTCGATGGAAGTCAGTTGACCTGAATCTGTTGACAAAAATGTGAATAAACTGGAATGTAAAAATAATAAAGTGATAACTTCCTGAAAGGAGCATCGTAAACTGACGTTTGCGGGTCATTAGGCAGTTAATAAAAGAAATAAACTACCCTGCGTTATGCCAAGGGAGAGTGGGGATAACTGGGACGGGGGAGAAGTGGACACCTACAATATCTGGATGACCAATTGGACAAACAATTTCGTTTTTGCATATTTTCTCATGAATTTAGTCGGGGCACGTCACAACCAAGCGGTTCCCTTTTCCGGTTGCCTGTCTCTGAGATATTGAGTTGGGGTCTAAAATACGTTTTTTGGGCATTGTACTCTAATTCAATTTGCCGTTTATTCAGCGTTGTGAAATGTTTAGGCCGTTCACCTTCGGATGTCAGTGAAGTCATCTTAGTTATGCAGAAACATTTTTTAATGTATCTATTATACTTTTTGTGTGGGAGACAGTGGAAATAAAAAATGACGACTCGGGGAGAACTGGGACAATGTGCCTAAACCTTGTCCCAGTTCTCCCGCATGCAAATGCATGGGAATATTTCCAGGATACTCAGTGCTGTCAGGGTAGTTCAAATTAAAGATAATCGAGGTGATTTCTTAAAGTGTCATTTTTTAAAACACCTTCTTCGTGATGGGTCATGAAATTTTAGTTGTATTCCATTTATATCGCATTTCTTGGTCAGTCCCAGTTTTCCCCACTATCTGTCCCACTTCTCCTGGACGTGTCCCAGTTCACCCCATTTTCAACTTTTCCTAAAATTCAAATTTGAGAATCAACACGCGAAGAAACACGCAAAAAAAAAACAGTAAAGAATGAAGGTGAAATAAACCATTTACCAACAAATGCAATCAATTTACTTAAATTTTTAATATCCTATTTTTACGAATTTTCAAAGTTGTTGTCAAAATAATGGCCCACTTCTCCCCAGTCTCCCCTAAGGTCTGTGTATGGTCTTCTTCTTCCTTGGGATCCACAATTTTACCCAAAAAAAAAATATACTTAGGGATTTGCAAATTTAAAAAAGCTGCACTTTTGGTTAGAAAACGCTCAATGCTTTTCTGTTCAACCTAGCAGGCCTACTTATTATGTTCTACTGCAATAATTCCCCGACGTAATGAACAATAGACAGGAGTAACATCGATCCAAACTAAACAGCTGCAGCAACAGCAGCAGTTTCTCCCGGACAGCCTTCAACGCCCAGCTGCGACTTACACTCTGTGTCGCACCTGCGCACTTTTTGCCTTTTTGTCACGAATGCAGATTGTCATCGACATGATTTCTAAAGGCTCTGGAATCTGCAAGCCTGGACTTTGCGGCTGTCTCCCAGCCGCCACACAACGACCTTCCTCTTTTGCAAGCCGACAAAACCCTAACTGCGGTCGGGTCTTGTACAAAGTACCTGGTGTCCCGATTATGTCCTCTGTTTCCTGAGAGTTGAGACTGTACTTCAGAACTCAGCCTACAACTGTGTGTGGAGGCATGCGGAACCGCTGCACGCTGAAGCCCAGTTCAGACCGCATCGGACCGATGTGATCAATAACCAGCGTGGCCTCGGTGGCGGAACTCACCGTGCACACACGCACATACGCATACGCTCGCACAAACACACTTCGGTGAAGTTCCGCACCGTACACAGGGAATGCATAAAACTCTGAAACTAGGGACCGAGACTTGCAGGTGATTTTTCACTGTCCTCTTACCATTCAGTACCTAACTACATACGAAAGGATTGGATAAGCTATAAAGCTGCTTTAGTTAGGTAATTGCAACAAAATCCATGTGTACAGTAAGTTATGGCTATCGATTTGCAGTTAGTTTCTCTGTAGGTACCCGAATTATATTTCTTGCAAGTCCATGACTGCAAATTGCGTATGTTTACCTACGCACCATTGCAGGGATCATATCGCTCGGTGATAATTCGATTAGACTGTGAACCGGAGAGCTGCTTTCGCCTCTGACCCAGACCCCGCGCCCGTGGCCGCACTAATCACCCGTGTTAGCCGGCCTTCCTTCCTGTCACCCTGCTGCGCCAACGCCATCTATTGGTCGTTATGAGCAAAAAACGAGCGCTAATATGTCGGCCAATGGCAATTACCCCGCGGCGGTGGCCGCTGAGGGACTGTAATGGCCACTAATGGTCTGGTGACACGGTCCCAATGCGTTCTGCAGCACACCAAAACACTCGTAAATGGAGTCAGACTAGAATGAAACGGTGCCGGCCACTGCACAGATAATTAGGGGCGCGAAAACATCGTGCAATAATGATGATGAATCGTTTAGAGGATTAAAGTACGGAGAACGATTTTCTTGACCCATCACATTTAAGCAGGCGGAAACGTGTTTGCATACATTTCAGCTATTTGTCCATGTTCCATCGCATTCAGCTCCTCTCGCTGAGCATTTACCTACATTTTGTTAGATTTTTTACCACGCCCTCTTCCCCCAGGCGAACATAACTAAAAATGTTTTACTGATCCTGTTGCAGCACCAGCTGACGCGACCTCTCATCACCCTGGTGGACAACATGTTGAAGCTGTCTTCTCTGCGGGGCTCCCGCGGCGGGCCGGGGGCCGGGGCTGGTGGGCAGCCGCCCCCCGGCGAGACGTCCGAGCCTCCTGCCGCGACACTAGCGCCGCCCAGCGGACAGAACGGCGACAGCCAGGTGAGCCCGGCGGGCCGCCGGCATCGACCGCGGCGCGCCGGCGGCGGCGGCAGCCATGGGTATTAGCGGCCCCGGGGCGGCGACTATCGACTGCCGCCAGCCGCCACAGCCGCCGTCCGCGACTGATGCAATGTTATGTCAGCGGCGGATGCTGCCGTCTGAAGGAGTGGTGAGGGTTCAGCTGTATAGGAATTCACCTGAGGTCGGGCAATTGCACAGCAATCGCACCGCCATTGCGCTCTCGCATGTTTGTACTGTACCGGCTCCAGTGGCGGCGCCACCATAGGGGCAGGGGTGGCAGCCTGCCACCCCTGCCGCGAGGTAGGGGTGGCATTGCCACCCCTGAAATATGGGACAAATTTGAAACGTCACCGACGAAGAAGACTCGCATACCTACTGCATAGTCTTAACTATTCGAGGCCCCTTTGACCTTTAAGTCTACACTACATACAGGAGGCCCTTTTACACGTGGGAAGTTATCTAAGAGGCCTTTGCGTCACACAGGAGCCCTGTGCCCGCATAGGAGGCCCCTGTATCCGCGCCCTCACAGAAGGCCCCTGGGCCCTGGGCCCGCACAGGAGGCCCCTCTGCCCAAATAGAAGGCCCTTTGCCCACAGGAGACCACTGTGCCCGCATAGGAGGCCCCTGTGCCCGTACAGGAGGCCCCTGGGCCCTGGGCCCGCACAGGAGGCCCCTCTGCCCAAATAGAAGGCCCTTTGCCCACAGGAGACCACTGTGCCCGCATAGGAGGCCCCTGTGCCCATACAGGAGGCCCCTGTGCCCGCTCATGAGGCCTCTGTGTCTGCTCAGGAGGTCCCTGTACCCGCACAGGAGGCCCCTCTGCCCAAATAGGAGGCCCCTTTGTCCACAGGAGACCCCTATCCCTATGCCCGCACAGGAGGCCCTTTTGCCCACAGGAGACCCCTGTGCCCGCACAGGAGGCCCCTGTGCCCGCACAGGAGGCCCCTGTGCCCACACAGAAGGCGTCTGTACTCACACAGGAGGCCCTATGCCCGCACAGGAGGACCCTGTGCCCGTACAGAATGCCCCTGTGCCCGCTCAGGAGGTCCCTGTGCCCGCACAGGAGGCCCCTGTGCCCGCACAGGAAGCCCTTCTGCCCAAATAGGAGGCCCCTGTGTCCGCACAGGAGGCCCCTTGCCCAAAGAGGAGGCCCCTTTGCCCACAGGGGACCCCTATCCCTATGCCCGCACAGGAGGCCCCTGTGCCCACACAGAAGGCCCCTGTGCTCACGCAGGAGGCCCCTCTGCACGCACAGGAGGACTTTGTGTCCGTACAGAATGCTCAGGAGGCCCCTGTGCCCGCACAAGAGGCCCCTGTGCCTTAATAGGAGGCCCCTGTGAACGCACAGGAGGCCCCTCTGCCCAAATAGGAGGCCCCTGTGCCCGCACAGGGGCCCCTGTGCCCACACAGGAGGCTCCTGTGTCCGTAAGGAGGCCCTGTGCCCGCTCAGGAGGCCCCTGTGCCCGCACAGGCACAGGGGCCTCCTTTGCCCAAATAGAAGACTCCTTTGCCCACAGAAGACCCCTGTGCGCACAGGAGGCCCCTCTGCCCAAATAGGAGGCCCCTTTGCCCACAGGAGACCCCTATCCCTATGCCCGTAAAGGAGGCCCCTGTGCCCGCACAGGAGGCCCCTCTGCCCAAATACGAGGCGGCTTTGCCCACAGGAGACCCCTGTTCCCGCACAGGAGGCCTCTAAGCCCACACAGGAGGACCCTGTGGCCAAATAGGAGGCCCCTGTGCCCGCACAGGAGGCCCTATCCCTATGCCCGCACAGGAGGCCTCTTTGCCCGCACAGGAGGCCCCTTTGCCCGCACAGGAGGCCCCTTTGCCCGCACAGGAGGCCCTTGTGCTCTCACAGGAGGTACCTGTGCCCAAATAGGAGGCCCCTGTACCCGCACAGGAGGTCCCTATCCCTATGCCCGCACAGAAGAACCATGTGCCTACACAGGAGGACCCCTGTGCCCAAACAGGATCCTCTGTGCAAGGCGGTGGACGACCATATGTGACGGGGGTTCACCAAGGTAGGGTATCCCCAAATCTGCCGTTCTCATCGGATTTCGGCCACTTATTTTTCCACCTTGATCACTGACAAGACAAATTAGAATCTTTTTTTTAATCTTCGAAATCTAGGCCCTCACGGGACCCGATGCACAAAACGTGCAGTTATAAGGGCAAATTAGTTATGTCAGCGGAACACGGGCCATTCTAACAGAGGCCCACGCCAACTAAAAAGGATGGTTGTGCTGAAAGAGACCAGGGAAGGTTTTGAAGGCCAATGCTGAGTGAAGGGTTCGACAACTAACGAGATCTCAAAACATTACGATGAGAGACCTGCTTGCTAAAATAAAAGGATGAGAAGTTTAAGTTTTCGTAATCTGATGCGGAAAGGACCTGGCGCTGGACCCTCGGGAATCAGAGTATAGGACCTTCTCAGATCAATATTGCCTATTCTGAAGCATCGCGGCACCCTCCGAAGTCGGTGTAGGGCCTTTAGAGGCTGGTTTTGGAGACGGACCTGGATTTATAAGAGGCCGTTGCGCGGCGTGCGGCGCTCAGAGGCAGCCATGGGCCGTCTAAAACCACTGGTCTTTCGAGCATCTTGGTATCCAAAAAGGACTTGAGCCCATGGGACACACCTCATTTCCAGCTACATATGCTTACCGTGGTTAGAACCTTAGATGTATAGTGTATACATAATGTGCTTATTTGCTTATTGTTTCGTTTTACTTCGTTATCAAGTGATGGCTGACAAAATATTGGCAGGGCTCAGGGAACATTGATAGGACCCAAATAAACATCGGTAGGGTTCGGGCTCGGGCCCTACCAGGCCTATACAAAACCACACCCTGCCCCTGTTCCTACACAGAAGGCAACTGTGCGGCCATAAAGGACGCCCCTGTGCCACTGGCGGATCCAGAGCTCCGTTTTTTTTTAGGGGGGAGGGGGCTAAACGTTGGTACAAGGCCGCTTTCTGTAGGCAAAAAGTTGTTGAGCGGGGGACGAGGTGCACTCCGCAATTTTCAACCCATATCTTTCCATATACCCAATGTATGGTTAAAAAAGTTGTTGAGTGGGGGGAAGGGAGTGCGCTCCGAATTTTCCAGGCCGTTTTCATTCATTGCAACGGCATAATATGAGAGTTCAGACAAAACAATTGTGGAGAGGGGGGGGGGCTTATATGTATTGCCTGTATTGCCCTATTCATAAGTGGAGCTTAGTGGCACGTGGGCGTTTGCATCATTAACCTGGGGTACCTGGCGCTTTAGCAACCGCATCCCTTCATTCTGCAGAACCACACACAGAGCGTCAGCTTCACTGACGTCTCTGGTAACAGGCAGATTGCAACCGCGCTTCCGAATAACAAAGGCGTTTTCCAAAGTTCGGCACTAGGTCCCCTCTTATATACTATCTTTTCAAATAACCTCAGCTTGTTCGTGTGCGACCGTTGGTGCCGGACGACACCCAGGTCATGGTCTGTGGCAACAAGACAACCCTGTCAGATCTGACTGAGCGCATGGAGCAGGCCCTCTTTTCTCT
The DNA here is from genome assembly GCF_019059575.1 of Amphibalanus amphitrite. Taxonomy (NCBI): domain Eukaryota; kingdom Metazoa; phylum Arthropoda; class Thecostraca; order Balanomorpha; family Balanidae; genus Amphibalanus; species Amphibalanus amphitrite. The sequence goes on along the minus strand of NW_024882757.1, from coordinate 171,022 downwards.
CGACCTTTGGTTCCGCGCAAATTCGACAAAACTCACCTTGTTCTTGGCAGTAGACAAAAACTGCGGGGCCGGAACGTTACACCTCTCGGGGTGAAATTCCGCGAGCGTACAATATAACCCGTATTAGAAGCAAAAATCTGGGGGTGATCTTTGATCATCATCTTTCCTGGGACGCCCATTTATGTACAAGAAATTACGCGTAAATGCTTCGGGATCCGCATTGGCCTGTCGCACATACGTCATTACCTTCCGGCCGAGAACTTGCCCGCCATTGTAACCGCCCTGGTGCTATTGCCTCCCTCCCGCGTCCGCTATTGCCTCCCTATGTACGGCAGCGGCAGCGGGAAGAATCTTGCTAAGATTCAAAAGGTGATCATTGATCAACTTTGCCGCTCGTGTCGTCTCAGGTAGAAGGAAGTTCAGCCATTCTGCAGACGTTCGGAGGGCGCTGGGATGGCTCGATGCAGAGGATCTATTCAAATATCATACGCCTGCATTACTCACAAAATTATCAAATACCATACACCAGTGTCACTTTCATCCTTTATCCAAGCAAACCGTGATACACGAGTTCGGAGCTAGAGCATTTCATGGGCCGGATAAATCCGTTATCCACGGATAAATCCGCGGACCGGATAGGATTGGATTCTAAATTTGTTAAAAAAGAACGGATATGGGCGGGCCGGATTTGGGAATTGAAGGTTGAACCCGGATCAAAACGGATCAAAATTTTAACATTCAACATTGAAGTTAAAAATTAAACTAATGTGTTAAGCGGCAGCAGAGGTTTGATTAAAGCAATAGGCATCATTTTATGACACTCACTTGTCACAAGACTTGTATGGCTGTCTGGTCCCTTAGATTGAATTTGTTAGTCCAGTTTTGGGTGAAACCAGTTATTGGTGAAACGGATTATTACGGATATTTTTTGGAAGTTTGGCTGCAATACGGACCATGGGTGGGCCGGATTCTGATATTCAAAGAAAGGCGGATAATGGGCGGATCTGGATATGACTTGCCGGATATGGGCCGGGCCGGATCCTAAAAAGCCTATCCGTGAAGTGCTCTATTCGGAGCACTCGCCAGGGTGACGACCTGCGACTGCCACCTGTCAGGACGGAGGCTGGGAGGCGCCGATTTCTGTACTATGGCCCGATGCTATACAACCAACTGCCAGCTGAAATGCGCAGCGTACGATGTCAATCGGTCGTTTCAATTATGCTATCAGGCAAGTGAGAAATAGACAGTATAGTAGTAATGCACTGCCATGGTCACTTTTATCATATTTTGTTTAGGTATTTTTATCGTTTTTATCAAGGTTAGTTCGTACCGCGTCTGTAACGTGTGGAGCAGTCCCATCATTGTATCATTTGTTTTACCATTGACTCTAGGCAAGGAAAAGCCACTTCTGCGCAAGGCCATATATAGACTTCTGCGTGGATTTGCCCGAATACGCGGGATTGGTATTATAAACTGCAGATAATAGATACACGTACTGTTTTTGACAAACGACCACAATTTTCACTTTTGAGGAGGCCCCAGAGGCGAAGAGGAGGCCCTCTTATGAAGAGGCCCCCTACTTCGGCCTGCCACCCCTGGCAATAATCCGTGGCGCCGCCCCTGACCGGCTCGGTGCGTCTTGAAGCAGAGTTCTGTTGAAAACGACGGTGTAATAAGAAGAAGTGTTCGATACGCGAGGTGTTTTTCGAGTTATTTGTTACTGATGCGCGCCACACGAGTAGTCTTCTGTAGGGCACCTACATAACCCGGCAATATTGCAATGTTGTCAGCGACACTGTCGACCATACGGCAATGATTACCTCGCGTTTAGTATTAACTAGCTCACAGAGCAGTTACCACTTCCGTTCCCCTCCACACATCATTACACCCCGTCATATCCCCCATCCCCCATCCCTCACTCAATATCGGTATCGCACCCAATCAATTCCTCATTTCTGCGAACGGGTTCGTCGCTTGACCGACCGGCAGTAGCGGTCACTCGTCGGCACATACCGGTGATTTGGCCCGTCGAAACAAACCGACGCCGGCCGTCAGCGAGCGCCATCGGCACGAAGGTTACTCGCTGTCCATCGACCTGACCTGGGCTGGCCCGTTCGACCACTACCACCAGCGGCAGCCCTGAATCGGCAATGGGAGCGGCTGGTGATCGACAGGCCGTGCCCCATCCAGGTGTCGGTCCCGTCACGACCTGTGACCGGCCGATGGAGCTCGCCAGACGCCCACCGGACGCTCGCCAGGCCGCGCCTCGATTGATGAGGCGGTAGGATTATGGTCTGTGAGCGAACGCCAACGGAAATTGCATCGGCTCTGCAATTGACTGACGTGGTCAGGTGCTGGGTCGATTGAACTTTGTGAGTGATGGCCAGGAGCTGCTCGAAGCGGTGGCGATTACTGTTCCGCAGGCGTATATTTAAATCCAGACATGACAGGCTCTCAGTCTCTGTCGTCTGAGATCATTTCACGCGAGTGAGCAGGAAAAGCGAGTCGCCGAGTTGATTAACCTGATGTAAGTGATGTGCGGTTGTGCAGTCGCTCATGTGTGACCGTGTTCGCAGGACCGGCCGCCCGTCACGGGGGAAGAGGGACCTGTGAGAGACTCGGAGCGGCTGCTGCAGAGGCAGAGAGCGCTCCAGGACGAGCTCACCAGGGTCAAGGCCGTGCTCAGCTCCAGCGCAAAGGTCAGCCACAGCCTCAGTCTGTGCCGCACAGACGGCGCGGTAAACATTGATCTCCATGGATCGGAACAGATTTACTGTGCCGTAATATTTAACGCAGGTTTTACAGCTCGATCTTCCGTATTCATTTCACTGCACTATTCAGCAGTTGGTTTAAGTTTAGCAGCACTGTAGAAGCTGAACTAAAACTTCCCGTCTTCATGCATTGAACGGCGTACTTCCCGTTATCGGATTTTCAAAAGCGCTCCATTTTTCACCGCATTACGGAGTTACCGACTGAGCTCCGGTGAGCCCGGCCGGCCGGTCTGCCGAGATTAGCCCGAGCTGCCGCAGCCCACAGCTCAGCTACACCGGACAGCTCGTGAGAAGCCGGGAGCTGCAGGCGGCAGGTGCCGTGCTCGCGGGGCGTTTGTTGCCCCCGACCCGCTCATCGCTCTCGACAGGAGCGCGTCCAACCAACCGTTTTCGTGTCACCTGGCACACTCTGGCCCCGTCTAATTGACAAACCGCTACCACCACGCGCCGGAGTTATAATTTGATAGTTTCCCTGCGGTGGTCCGCACGGCTCGCGTCATTTTTAACCCGACACACCAGTCCGCCCGTGCCGCGGCGCACGGGACGGACGGGGAGCCTGAAGGGTCAAAATGGAGCCCTGTGCACTGGAGCACGGTGCACCAGTCCTGTGCACTGTGCAGGGCTGCAGAGGCTCTCTCCGCCGCGCCGGTACGCTCCTGTCGAACAGCCATTGCCTGCCGATGCCGCCATAAACTAACGAGCCGCTCACCTTCAAGGGCACGGACGGCGCGGGGAGAATCGCTGCCGGCGAGACGAGCCCGGACGAGCTTGTTTTTGCTCTCGGTAGCGAAAACAAACGGCGGACGAATGCTGATGCCGTAATTATCCCAGACTTCTTTGTGGGCTAATTCGCTATCCCCAGAAGAGCTCAGCACTGATAATCCCCGTAAAAGCTCATTTAGATAATTCCTTAAGGCTCATTCCGTCATCTTGGCTTTTTGAGGGGCACATGAGCTGTCATATCTGGATTGGCATAGCATAGACACGGTATATGTGCAAATGTTGATGGCATAAGACAAGAGGCGTAGATCGCTCGTAAACTATGACATAGACTATGATAGTAGCCTAATCAATGGTGAAAGAAGCAGTTAAGGCAACCATAGTTAATGACATAGGCCGGTGACGGTAATGTCAAAGTTTATGGTGACACAGCTCAAGAGCGACGTAGACATAGGCCCGGGGTAGCTGATGACCGAGACGAGCCATAGCTGGTAACATAAGACTGGCGTAAGTGATGACATAAGAGACGACAGGTCCCTTCTTGATGCCGTAACTGTTGTAACCTACCATCCTTAGTCCCGTGGACTATTGTCGAGTAGCCCCCGACGTTCGTTTCGTTGTCGGCAGACGCTGGACGAGACGGCGGCGGATAACAGTCGCCTGGAGAGGGAGATGCTATCTCTGCGGCAGCGACTGCAGGCGGCGCTAAAGGCCACCAGCCACGGCAGCTCCTACAGTAACGAGGTGAGGTCGGCACCGTGACCTTGGACATGGGTCGCGTGTTTGAGTGGTGCGGTGATGACTGGATTCGTACTTTGGTGTGTTTGGGCTGTATTATTCTGACCAATTTTGAGCTTTACTTTGACCTTGCTAACTCTCCACAACCCCCTAATTCATATAGGTTTAAGCGTAATCCATATCAGTCGCATGCCGTGGGACGTCGAGCGTGCCTTGTAAAAACTCCGTTCTACATCTTTTCTCTACCCTCAATTTCGTGCTCTGGAGCCAGACCGTGACCCCGATAAGACATCCCTCTCTTTTCCGTCTGCCGCTAGGTGCTTGCCCTGACGTCAGAGATTGCCCTCTGTAACCCCACATTTGGTTACAGAGGTCGCTCCCTATAAGAGACAAAGGCCGTTTTCACGACGGGCTATCCGGCGAGTGCACCTAATTTGACCAAATCTGCAACTTATTTCTTTTACAGCAAATATCTGTATTTTATGAATTTATTTCAGTGTTTTCATCGATGATACTCTCTGATAATATGACAAAGCAGGCATATAAGCAATTAGTGCAACCCTAGCTGATAGCTAGTTAGAGACACACTGAAACTGATTTGACCAAACCTGCACCAATCTGCACCAAGTCCAAATGTGCACCAGATGTGTACCAGATGGCCGTCGTGGAAACGGCTAAAGCGTGCCCAGCGTCCACTGTCCAGCATAACCTCCACCCCTCTCCCTCAGGTTCGCGCCCTGGAGGCGGAGGTGCGCCGCGTCCAGAGGATGCTCTCCTCCCGTCAGGCGGAGCGGCGCGCTCCCGGTCCCGAGGAGTCCCGCAGGTCCGGCTCCGTCCGCCGGCCCCCGGAGGAGCCGGCTCCGCTCCACCGCGCCGGCTCCGCGCGGCTCCCGGCCGGCTACGAGGCGCAGTATGACGAACAGGTAATGAAGGAGTGGCACCGTGCAGGTACTGAGATCCTAGTGTTTCGTCCAACTGGACAGCAAGGTGTACAATGTACTTACATATGGATAAACTGGAAGAAATAGCCGCTTTAGATGACTGATTTTATTCTGATAAGCTCCTAAAGCTGAAAAATTTATATATGCGTCAAGACCTTCCTCAGTATACCTATCACTTGTTAACCCGCGCCCTGGTGGGGTCTGTTTATAACGCGACCTGGTGGGGGGGGGGCTATTTTTTGCCCCCCCCCCCTCGTATCTCCGAAACTACTTGACGGATCCGCAAAATTCAAACGGCGTTCGAAAGGCCTGTCAAATTTGTCGAAAGAAAACAAATTTCATTGACCTCTGGGTCACCGATGACGTCAAAGGTCAGGTCAAAGATGACATGTTTCACCGTTCACGGGTCATCTAGGGAATGCGCTATAACACCGAAGAAAACGCATTTTGTCGAGAATCAGCGATAGGGCGTCAGTTGCCCAGTGCATATGTTGCTATAAAAGGTCACTGACACTACCAGGTCCGTTCACAGGTCAGGTCACCTAGGGTCACAGGTCAGGTCACATGATCCTAACTTTAGGTACTAAGGTTGTGCGATGCATGTTTTATGACCAATTTTTCATTTCCAACTCAATGGTGTTGGTTATAAGACTATCAGGTACGGATTAAGTCACTTTCTGGTGAAGGTCAGGTCAAGGTCAGGTCAAGAAAGGTCAAATTTTAAAGTTGATAGTTTTGCATAAAATGGGTATTGATTCGATGCAGCTCGTCACGGGGAGTCTAATGGTGGTCTTTGTTTTGCGCTACGGGGTCTAGAATTGCTAAAAATTGAGTTTGAAAATTTGACGTCATCAAATTTGAAGTTTTTTTTCGCTATAACTTCGCCGAAAAAAGAGGTATCAATCTCAAATTTGGTATGTAGATAGAAGGCGGTAACGACTATCACGTATGTCCCGGTTTTTGCGAAATTCCAAAAACTTTTTGGATTTTTCGGCTCTTATATTCAAAACATCTATTTTTGGATTTTTGGGGGTCAAAATCCAAAAATTTCAAAAATCCGAGATAGCAGTTTTGTATCCCTGTTAATTCTACAGCTTTTATGTCTTAATCGTTTTTCTGTATTTGCAAAGCCATAGGCCTGACAGCTCTTCCCGCGAAACCCTTTTTTGGGTCGAAAACGGCAGAACATGACGTCATTCTGACGTCATTTCCGGCCAACATATCATAGCTTTTGGAAAAAAAATTGGTCACAATGTGTAAAATTGATGTCCGAGAGGGTACTGAAGGTTTGGTGACGATCGGCGCAGCGGTTCTGGAGATATATCGAAAAGTCTGGAGGGGGGGGGGGGGCAAAAAAAGCCCCCCCCCACCAGGGCGCGGGTTAAAATAACTTTTATTTCTGTGCACTAAATTAAAAGTAATTACGGGTTATTTTGGCTTTTTAACATCAGTTATCAGAAAGGAAGCAGAATAAAGGCGCAGTTTATGTGAAAATCAGCTCTTGAATGTAAACTATTTTTAACTTAATGCGGTAACAACGTCGGGAGGTCTTTGAGAAGCCATTGACTGCGTTCAGCAGCGAACAGAAATTCTCGCACATTTATGGTCCCAAGGTTTTGTTCAGAACCGGCGTGAAACGTCATTTCCGATTGATTGGTTCGCGTTTCCTTCGGTCCGCAAAACATCGCCGGACATGACTTTCCTTTTGTGTTCTGTGTCAGCTCCCTGTTGCTGTTTAAGGCAGGGTGATTTGTGTCCTTCAGTCAGAACCTCCTGACGACAATGAAAAGAAGCCAGACAGAAAATCATCACCGTTCCATGCTTCTATCCTCAGGATACGGAAATCCTTCTCCTCCACGCCGCAACCCCCTCCGGGCTGGACAGGCAACTTTATCTCATGCGGGCTGCTCCCTTGGAGCGGCACCGCTGCTCCCGAGGGAGCGCACCCCGTAGCCGGGTGCAGTGAGTACCTTGGGGCTGGTCGGCCTGTCCTTCGGGATGGGCTCAGCCCCGGTGACTCACTAGGATGCCTGCCCAGACCAATGTCTCCCCCTAATTCCTATCATCCTTCCGGCTCTGAAATGGTCTAATTGGACCGAAAGGGCCTAACCCAACAAAACAAACAAAGACAAAAAATAGCATGGTCTGGTGATGTCCGCATTGCTGAACTAAAAGATGCTAGTTTTTGCGTCCATGGACGGAACATGGCATGGAAATCGGAACCAAGGTTTAATCACTTGCCAGAAGGCCATGAGTTGAACTTCACTACGAATGTCTCATATTCTAAATCACTTTTCATATACTCCTACCAACTACTATTAAAACGAACATGCTAGAATAGGTGTGTTGAGACGCCCACCCGCAGTTCCGTCACAAAACTCTTCCAGTACAACTACTGATCAGGTTTTGTGTCGTTTTCAGAGTCTGATGAACCCTCCACTGGACCGGCACGCGCCGCCGCCGCCAGCGCCACCCAGCGGCCAGTACCACCCGCAGGCCGACAGGCGGCAGCACCAGTCCAACGGCGCGGTCCGCCCGGGTCCCGGTGGACAGACGGCCTCTCCTCCGGACTCAGGCGGCGCGGGTCGGCAGCAGCGACCCGGCAGCCGACGCGGACTCCCCAAGAGCGTGTCAGGCCCGCTGTCTGGCGACTACGACTCGCTGTACGACTCTCCGTACGACGCAGTGTACGAACGTCCGAATGGGTACGACCCGCCGCCGTATGTTCCGCCAGCTCCACCTCCGGCCGGAGCCGACCAGTGGCGTGGAGCCGACTGGCCTGGTCGCGCCGGTGGGGCCGCCTATCCGCCCAGCCGACACGACTGGAACCGTGACGGGCGCGGAGGCTCGGCCCGACACCGCGCTGGGAGTCAGCAAGACGTCCGCTCAGCGTTGGGCGCCAGTCAGCAGGACATGCGATCAGCGCTAACGGCTAGTCAGCAGGACATGCGGTCAGCGCTGACAGCCAGCCAGCAGGACATGCGCTCAGCACTCGCCGCTAGCTACCAAGCCTACCGTCGTGCATCCGGCGCGTTAGCTGATGGAGGGGACAGCGAACGTCGCCTGCAGGCGGTCCTTCGCCAGTACCGCAGCCAGCAGGACCTGGGTTCCGCAGGAGATTCAGCAGGTCGATACGGTCCCTACCGTCACGCCCGGGGCCTGTCATACGGCCAGGAGATGGCCGGGGCGTACTACCAGGAACGGGGCGGAAGGCACGGTTACGTCCCCGAGCACCGGAGGAGCTATTCGCACCTTCACGAAAGAGAAGTACCCGCGTACGAACGTCGTCAGTCGGTGCATCACTTCGGCGAGTCTCACGAGATGGACAGGAGTCTGCCTCGTACCCACGAGCCGCGCGAGAGGGAGCGAAGCCTCCCGCGGAGCTACGAGCCCAGAGAGCGAGACCAGAGCCTCCCGCGGGATTACCACCATCGCGAACCGGATCATAGCCTTCCGCGAAACTACGAGCACCATCAGAGTCTGCCGCAAGGATACAATCATGAGGACCATCACCAGGGCCAACCACGGCACCATGAACCTTCCTACCAGCCTGGAAGGTCACAGGAGCCTAATTACCAGTCAATTCGACCCCACGAGCCTCCCCAACAATACAACCGACCTCCCGAACCACAACAGTACGCCCGACCACCGGAGCATTCGCAGTACTCCAGGCCGCCTGAAGCTTCGCAACAGTACACCCGACCGCCCGAGCCTTTGCAGCAGCACAACCGACCGCCTGAACAGCCGTTCGCAAGGCCTCACGATCCTGTCGCAGAAGCGGTGGTGACCCAGCCGAGTCCGCTGCGCCCCCTCGGTGACCCGAACGGCCGGCACCCGTCGGAGCCGTCTGATGTTGGCGGTGGGCCGCTGCTCCACCGTCAGGGCGGCGCCTTCCAGCCTTACCAGGCCGATCACGGACCGGGCAGGGGTGGTGGACAGGATCGGTGGCGCCAGAACGGTGGGCAGGACGAGCCAGTGTATGCGGCAGTGAGAAAGGGACCTTCTCGCGGTGCAGGGGGGACGCGACAGGACCAGTCACAGCAGCAGCAGCAGATGCAACAGGAACACCAACAGCAACAGCATCAGCAACAGCATCAGCATCAGCATCAGCATCAGCAGGAAAAAGACTATTACGATCACCAACAGATGCAGCAAGTTGCACAAAGGCATCAGCAGATGCAACAGGGCCAGCATAATAACCACTACTATCAGCAACAGCAGCAGGAGCAACAGCAATATCAGCATCAGCAGAATCACTCTCAACAACAAAATAATCACCACCAAAACCATTACAATCAGCACCCTCATCAGCAGCAGCATTTACCTGTAGACGGTTCTCCGTACTACCGTCCAGATGGAGAAGCTCCCTCGAACCGACCTCGCTCCCCCGTCCCTCCTGGCGACCGGCAGGCAGCCGAAGAACACTGGAGGACCAACGGACCATCGGGACCGAACGGTCCGCATGGCAACGGGTTCGTCCACGGAGCGCAACATCATCCGGTTCAGCAAAACGGTCAGCAGTCAACCAATGAGTCTCAGAACCGAAGCCCGCCCTCTGGTAACGTTCAGGCCAACAGCTTCCAAGGCAACGGGACTGATCCGGCAAAGCAGCGCTCGCCGCAACAGACGACATCGCAGTCAGCGCAACAGCCGACGTCAGCAACGGTTGAACAGCTTGAGGAGACACCAGAGCTCACCGCTCGTCCGGCTCCCACCGGAGCGGAGTCTCAGCAGTCTGCCGGGGGACGAACTCCTCAGGAAGAGACTGGCACCACTGCGGGCACCGCCACAGAGGCTGCCACAGATGGCGCCACAGAGCCGTCCGGGGTGGACACGCGCAGTGTCGGTACTGTGGGACAGCGGGTGGCGGTCTGGGAAAGCAAGGGACCCGCTCCCCCGGCACCGTCCGGGCAGAGCAATGGGAACGGCAGCAGCACTGGGCAGCAGAGACAACAGACGGGCGGAGCGCAGGAGAGGCCCGAGGAAGACCAGGCTGAGGAGTACCAGACGCAGGAGGCCATGGGACCGCTCTACGGTTAGTGGAAAGCCGAAATGTGCTGTTCAATGTCTTCATAATGTCAAAGATTTACAACGCTGACGGCCTGAAACATGTTTGAATCTTGTGCGTGATACTTTCTCCACCCAGCCGATAATTTGCTGAACCAATCATCCGTTGAAGGCATTTTTTCTAGGTAATGAATCACAATCATCGCAAAGTTCTTGTATTGTCTTGGCCCCGCGCCGACGACCACACGCTCCGCGGACCGTCCGTCCAGTTCCTTGAAAACCCAAGAGAGGGCGCCGCCATCTCTCAACTACGGTTAGTCGCATACACATCAACTGCAACTACGGTTACTCGCATACACATCAACTCCTCCCCCAGTTCTTAACTAACACATACATACACCGCTACACCTGACCCTATAGGTCGAGCCGCTCCGGCGGTCGAGACACGCGGTTCGATCGGCGTAGCTGAGGAGCTGGGGAGCTGGCCGGAACAGCGACCTCAACCGGGGGCTCCGTCGGTACCACAGCCGACGGCACATCAGCAGTGGCGCGCGGCACATCGGCAGTTGCGCGCGGCACATCCGAGGAACGTGACGCCTCCGCGACACCGCGATTCTGCAGATCGGACGGATCCGAAGACGCAGACGGCGACAGCGTCACACTTGGCGGAGTCGGACATTCTCCTACACTCGCAAATCTCCGCCGTACATGATCTACATGTCTGCGGTACTCACGCCCGTCGCACAACTTCACATCACACATGTGACCGGACACACCTGTGACCACCCCGGCGGTCCATCGCTGCCCGACTGTCACATCCTGTACAAAGACCTCATCACCTACAGACACGCTCCTGGCACATGACCCCTGATTATTAACGCGCGTCTGAGCCTCCTGACGGTGTAACACTCGGTCCCTAGTGTCTGGGTGCAAGCGATGCAGGTGTGTGATCATAGGCCTACCGTTTAGCAGCTCGGCTGGCGTACGACCTGTGGTTGAGTGGGGAGTTGTCCGGTACTGGAACAGCACCCTGCACAACCTCGTCTGCAGCGACCCACTGGATTGCTTCCGCAGACCCCCTTTCACGACCTTGACCGCAGACTCCGCCTGGCCGTTAGAACTCGGATGCCAGGCTGGCGCGAACACCTGCTTCACGCCATTAGCGGAGCAGAACAGCGCCATTTCCTCGGAACAGAAACCTCTTCCGTTATCGGATACCAAAACCTTGGGCACCCCATGATCGGAGAACGATTTCCTCAAGCACTCAATAGTCGCCTGGGAGCCTGTGGACGACGTAACGAAGGCGTCAATCCACTTTGAGTGGGCATCTACAACTACCAGAATCAGGCGACCCTCGAACTCCATGTGATCAATATGTACACGTTCCCAAGGCGCGTCCGGGTACCGCCACGGCGACTCGGGTACCTTCGCAGACCTTGGACGGTTCTCCTGGCATGACAAGCACTCATTCACAGTGGTCTCAATCTGCCTATCAATCCCCGGCCACCATACCTGTGATCTCGCCTTGCTTTTCATGCCAACCATGCCTGGGCATCATAACTCCCACACAGCCTCACTGAACCATTGGACTTCAGAATACAAACCAGTGGAGCTGCCCAGTCTGAGGTTCTCACCGGAACCAGAGTTCCAGCAGCTATCTGCCTGTCAAGTTCCTGGTCTACTTTATCCCTAATGGCTAGTGGCACTGGTCTGGCTTTGTAGAACTGAGGCGCAACTGAGGGGTCCACATCCAGGTGAGCAGTCATGTCACACTTCCCCAACCCCTCCTTGAACACATTACCATGTCTCACAAGCACCTCACTCAGTACCCCTGCTCCCTCTGAACCATTGATGCTCAAGAGTTGGTGCCAGTTCAGCTTCAGCTGATGCAACCAGTCCCTCCCCAACAAGGTAGGACAGCTGACGTCCCCCTCCACAACGACAAGTGGAAGCTTACACTGCTGGTCACCATAGCACACAAGTACCTCAGCCTGCCCTATCACTGGCAGTGGCTGACCGCCATAGCCTGTCAGCTTTGGCTTCACCTGTTGATTCAACGACACTTTACTGCGCAAGAACTTCTGAAAGTTCCCCTCTGACATCACTGAACACGAAGCACCCGTGTCCACCTGCATGTTCACAGTTTCACCACACAGGGACAGTTCAGCCACGACTGGCTTATCCACAGAGGCTCTCACATGGTTCACGGTGTACATGGTATAAGCCTCTCCTGACCCTGCTGCACTGGAGCCTGGTGGTACCTGACTTCCACCTCCCTGAGATCCATGACATGGGACCTCTGACTCTGCCACAGCGTTCACCACTTTAGTATGGCACATCTTACGAATGTGACCCTCCTTTCCACATTTGTGGCACTTCACACTCCGGCTGAGCCGACAGTTCCTGGCATAGTGCTGCACAGAACCGCACCGGTAGCACTGACCTTGCCTTTGCCCTTGTTGTCCTTGGGGCACCCGGTGCCCTGCCGGCTGGTGCTGACCTCCTGCAGGCTGGTGCTGACCCCCTGCCTGCTGGTGCTGACCTCTTCGCTGGCTGAAGTTCACCGATGCTCCACCAGTGGTCACACCCATGGCCTGAGCCTGCTGGCGACTCAGTTCATATGTAGAAGCCATTTCCATGATCCTCTCCACAGACAGGTCCTGCTGGCTGAGGAGCTTCTGCCGCAGATCCAAGTGGTGACACCCACTGACTGCCCTGTCACACACGTGCATTTCGACCTCCCTTGGCTCAAATCCACACTTCCCTGCTTGAATCCTCAAACGACAGATGAACTCTTCCACACATTTCATGAAATCTGTACCTCTCATACACTTTGTTTGTTTTTGGCTTAAAATGTTTCTGCAGCCTTGCACAGGCTTCTTTATATACATCTTGACCTGGGTTTTCCTCATCTCTGACCTCGGGCAAAGCATGGAAAATGTCCTGCACATCCAGACCCATCAGATGTAGCAGTGTGCACTTCTTTTGCTCGGAATCCGTGATTTGACAGGCACCAAAATAACAGTTCAAACCATTGACCCACCTGTCGAAATCTCCACCTCGCTCAAACGGCTTCACAGACGGCAAACCTTGGTTAAACGCCATAATTACAGGCTTATCTTCCGGCGTCGACGAATGCGCCACCGCTCACTGGTGCTCCAGGCCTTGCGTCATCTAATTCACGCTCAAGCCCACTTCAGAAGAGCAAGCAGCTCTTTGCGGAGAACAGCCGGGATCACCACTCTCCCTCCCCACAGAAGTACTCCGTCTTCTGTGCTGAGCTCGTTCCTGCGATGAAAATACGGCTGTAACTCGGGAGAGATCCGGTCAGACTCAGCCGGCCATCCCTCAATCACACGGCGTTGCACCGACATCAACACCGGATCCCTGGCTGTGGCCTGTCGAATCTGTGAAACAGTCACCAGTTTATCCACAGACTCGAGCAACAGCACAGTGTCGCCGGGCACTACAGGAATCACCTGCTCCGGCAACGGAAGTCGACTCAAGGCATCACTGTTTGCCTGACAGATACCCGGTGAATACGTCAGACGGCACTGATACGCCTGCAGCGTCAAGCGCCAACGAATCACCCTGGGGGACACGACATCAGGCAGTGGCTTACTGTTGCCCAACAGACCCAACAGAGGCTTGTGATCGGTCTTGATCTCAAACGCTCTGCCGTAAACGAACTGGTGAAACTTCTTCACCCCAAAAATCACTGCCAACGCCTCCTTTTCCAGCTGACTGTAGTTCCGCTCGGCTGGTGCCAGAGAGCGGGATGCATAAGCCACTGGCCGTTCCTGGCCATCCTGAACGATCGACAACACAGCCCCAATCCCGTACGGACTAGCATCGGCTGACACCACCAGCGGAGCACTTACGTCATAGTGAGCCAATACTGGCGCTTCCGCCAGCATCCTCTTTGTCCGCTGGAAGGCCTGCTCCTGAGCTGTGGTCCAGTTCCACTGCTCGCCCTCCTTCAGAAGTCGGTACAGCGGGGCTGCTTCTGTGGACAAGTTCGGCATGAACCTGTGGTAGTAGGTCAGCATACCCAAATACGATTTCAGCTGGCCTACATCCTGCGGAGCTGGTGCGTCAACGACTGCGCGCACCTTCTCCTCAGACGTATGAACGCCTGCACTGGTGACCTTGTGACCCAGGTAAGTCACCTCCTTCCGCATCCACTGACACTTTTCCGGATTCACCCGGAGTCCAGCACTCCCCAGACGTCTCAGCACCTCATCTACGTTACGAGCGTGCTCCTCATCTGTCGCCCCCGTCACACACACGTCATCAAGGAAAATCGCAGTGTGCGGAATCCCTGCCAGAAGAGTCTCCATCAACCTCTGAAACATGGCGGGCGCGCTGCTGATGCCGTACACCAGCCGCGTTGCAGCCATCAGCCCCCTGTGTGTGTTGACGACTGTGTACCTTTGACTCGCCTCGTCCAGAGGCACCTGCAGGTATGCCTCCTTCAAGTCAATGATCGAGAACTTATCACCACCTGCTAGCTTTGTCAGCAGTTCGGACACATTGGGCAGTGGGTACTGTTCTACCTTAGTTGCTTTGTTACATGTGAGATCATAACTCCCACACAGCCTCACTGAACCATTGGACTTCAGAATACAAACCAGTGGAGCTGCCCAGTCTGAGGTTCTCACCGGAACCAGAGTTCCAGCAGCTATCTGCCTGTCAAGTTCCTGGTCTACTTTATCCCCAGCGGCGTTTCACAACGAATTTAATCAAATCTCATCCTCGTCGCCATTTAATGAATCACAATCATCGCAAAGTTCTTGTATTGTCTTGGCCCCGCGCCGACGACCACACGCTCCGCGGACCGTCCGTCCAGTTCCTTGAAAACCCAAGAGAGGGCGCCGCCATCTCTCAACTACGGTTAGTCGCATACACATCAACTGCAACTACGGTTACTCGCATACACATCACTAGGCATACGCACCTCCCTCTCTTTCGTTTAGCAAGCATCCCTCGTCTCTAATTCAGCAGCTTTCCCAGTATCTCCGTCATGATTGTCATCCTGTCCACAGCTCTGTTGGCCCGTGACAGAGGCTCGCTGGAGGTGAAGACCGTTCGCACCGTGAAGCGGGAGTCCCAGCAGCGACAGCGGGAGAAGGGCCGCCAGGCGTCCCTCGAGAACGTGCCCTCGGGCGGTGAGGTTCCTTCTGACGGAGAGGAGGAAGATCCACTGGTCACGGATCCGGTGCTCTCGCAGTTCCAACGTGCCCTGTCGCTGCCGCGAGGCTATGGAGGCCGGCGGGCGAGTGAGCAGGACAGCTCACAGCAGCGGCACCATATGCTCAAACGGCTGGTGGATCAGGTAGGTTTGTATTCCGGGTCTGACGCAGTCGGCTTAGCTCCGTGTATGTTCTCAGGATTGGCTCTCACCCATCTATTGATGCATCAGCACTCAGCATTTTGTTTTTGCATGATAGCCGTTTCAATCGTGCACATTGTTTCTTCACTTCTTTCTACGTTTGAGTAATGGATGGAAACTTCTCGCTAGATAACATGACACATTTCTGGTCGTTTTTGACAAATACGAACTGCATTTAGCACACTGTTAATCTTTGCACGCCACATCACTAGAAGCGAAGGGAGCACTGACACTTTTCTTCAGCACCCTCTTCACTCCACGTGTTCTTGCCGACCTCTAACCCAACCCTAACCCCGCGTGACCCCTGCACCTCTGACAGCGACGTCCTGCCGAGCGGCGGCCCTCCGCCTACGAGCGGCTCTTCGGGTCCACTCCGGAGCTCCGGGCGGCAGCGGGGCCTACGGGGGCGGCGGCAGAGCGACAAGACCTGTCGCTGAGGCGGGTCCCGCGGCGTCATCACACCCTCTCCGTGGGCAGCAGGCTGGCTGCTCGGAGACTCTCTGATGCTGCCGCCGCGGTACGTCGACAGAAAGATATGGCAGCTGGAGAGGGGAGCTGAGCGGATCCGCGGAGAGATAGAGAGAGAGCGTATAGTGTGGTGGAGCAGCTTCAATTTTAGCATGCAGTACTTGATGTTCTTTTAGCACATGCACTAGCACGTCGCACACGCACGGCAGTGAGCTGCAACCTACCAAAAAGGCGGCTGACTATTGCGATATTCAAGTCTAACTGTCCAAAAACATAGCTCTATTGCTCACAAATGTGTTCGTTCAAATGTCGGCCCAAAAAGCACCGTACTGGTCATACTTATGTCGCTGCCTTCGGCCGTTGCAACAATTTTTCTTACAAAACCAACCACCAGCTACCGCTCTAACTAACGCCTTCTCCCCTCTGCGCGGCAGCACGGAGCATCTGCGGAGGAGCTCCCCACCGAGCCGCGACCCCCTCTGAGGCAGGCCTCGAGTACACCGGACATCGTCCGAGCATCCCGACCCGGCCTGGCCACCAAGTACGACGAGGACACCATCGACAAGCTGCTGGCCCGGCCGCAGAAGATCCGTATCCCAGAGAGATACGTACCCGAACTGGTCAGTAAGACTCGTGGGTTGGAGGATTGAAATGTTGACCGTTGTGAGATTACCTGGAGTAATAACTTCTGGGTGATAGCTCGGGATATTTCACTCTTCTTGACCAGGTGTCGTCTTCTTTTCTATGGTAGGAGGTGGAGCCGATGTCTGTTGAGGAGCGTCTGCAGCGGAGCAGGAAGGCCGCCTCCATCAGGAAGATGCTGACGCAGAGTACCGGCTTCCTGGACACGATTGGATCGCAGACAGGTGAAAAAGGTAGCGTATAGCCACACATTCGTGACAAATATACAAACGGCAGCGTGCTTAGAAATAATAAGTTGAAAGGGATTAGGCAACTTACATGAAATAACTACTCGTAACAGATATCCGTTATGTCGCCTTTATTTTTGCAGATTACATGTAATCATAAATAAGCACAGTGCCAAAAGATATATAAGTGAACTACAAGATAATATGACGTTTTTTGGTTCTCCTGGGGTCCCATTAGGGCTTCAGGCTTGCAATAATACCGTCAATATCATAACAACTGATACTCCGAGACACTTGGCCATTCATAAAAATGAAAATCAGGCACTTCTCACTCGTGAACGGACGTGCATATCAGCATATATGTGACACTCTTCCTCGTCTCACGTTCCTCAGAGCCGCGGGTGAGGCCGGGAGTAGCGGCCACGGACAAGTTGCAGAGGGCCCACCTGCTCCAGCTGAATGAGATCCTGGCGAGACAGGTCACCGAGCAGAGCAAGCGGGTCGCAGGTACGGCGGTGGAACGGTCGTTGTACTCGTAGACAGCAGTCACTCTAAAGAGACTCCTTCTTGAAGAGATCCGTCACTTCCCCAAGGCAGCAACCGTGCAGTGCATGCATTCATCTGCAGTCTCACTCCTTTTCTTATCGATTTTTTTTTTAAGTCAATTGCAGTAATCTTGTCGTTTGGTTAATTATTTTAAAGTCTTGTTTATGTGTTTGAAAAGTTGTGCTCGGTATTTTATAAGCATGGTATCCATAGATCGTTTTATCGATTTTACGTCCCGGTTTTATTATGTTTGCCGATTTATTTACCTAATAACGTCTATAGCACCGAGTTACTGTTCGCTGTTATATTTCGAAGCTCGGTCCGGCCGGCATGACTGCTATAAGCTTGACGAACATTTGCATGGACGCTAGCATGTAAATTTTGTAGTTTTTGCTACAATTTGTTCAGTTTCGCACCACGGTTCTCATTTTTTCAGCGGCCAACAGTTCACCGGAGTGAATGCACCGTCACCCAGCAAACGAGTGACCTTCAGATATACACTGCCGTTCAAAGGTATCCATCGCCGTTCTTCTCTCCATATGAGCTCGTATTTTAATATTTCACTCGTTTACGAATCGCCCCAGGCATACACTGCATAATGTAATAAGGTCAAATTTGATCGGACTGATAAGGAACTTGCTTCTTCCCAATATTTCAGTTCTCTTTCCGTGTTAGTGTGCTGATAAGTCGCTCAGTATGCTAAGTCGGTTGATATTGGACCGACTTAGCATACTGAGAGAAATCTGCCGTTATTTCAGTGGAGGCTATAGCCAACATGGAGGCACCGGCGCCGGAGACCGCGGCCGAGTCCCCGCCTCCGGAGCCACTGCCTGTTGTGCAGCAGAGGGAGAGCTGTCTGACCTGAGGTCAGGTCAGGTCACCGGTCTTTAATGAGTGTATCAGCTAGAGTGCTGTCTGGTGGGTGGCCAATGCGCCGTGACCGTAGAGTTGTTTGAAGTGAAGAAGGATGTGCATTGTTCATGAAACAAGTTGTCTGCTGGGACCCGATTCAGACATTACTTACGAAATAATGAACAGAGTTGATGTGTATTGACTTTGTGACGTGCTTCAGTGTTGCACCCGTTACGATAGACGTTTAATTAAAGGGACCCTCCCACCTTCAAAAAAGTTGATGAATTGGCATGAAAGTGATGTCGCTCGGTTCAGAAAGAGCGAAAACGAATATCTACCAAATTTCACCGAAAAATATTTACCGGTTTTCAAGATATTAGACTTTTACTTTTGTTTACTTTTTTGGGATCTCCGCTGTTTCTAGCGACTTTATTTTAGAAGTGCGGCGTTTGCGGCAGATGTTGCGCGCAAATAGCATATACCACCGCGTGCTACAAAACGTTTTAGTCAAACATTTAAAAATCGTTAGATATCTGCGCTGACGTCACACATTCAGAGGGGTATTCCTAAGCATTAGCCCCTCTGAATCAAAATGCTGCAATTTTGAAATTCAATATTTCCGATTTAAGGCATTTCTCGATGTTGTGAGTGCCGAAACCGGTAATTGTGAGCCAGGGACCCCATTTTGGCTATCTCAACTCAAATCTAATGTTAAGGTGGGAGGGTCCCTTTAAGGAGCCAGCTTTATCAGGCAGGCAGCCAGCGATATCGTTCTGTATCAGGAAACGGTCTAGGGTACACGCTGGCCCCGAAGCTAGGCGCTCACGCGTAATGAATATTGTCATGGGATGAATTAGTCCATGTGAAGGAAGCACCGTGGACTTCGTGACATATCTTATCGATGTCATGAACCGCCGTTTAGAAGGAACCTTTGTCGTCACATCTAGGAATAGATACATTCCTGTAGATGGTGTATATGTATGTGTTGTTTCTTTCCGCTTTGTTTACATATCGCAGCAGTACGAAACCAGACATATCGATCGTTAAATGCTATTGTTGCGCCGTTAGATGGACGGAATAGCTTAACCCGCGCCCCGTTGGGCTCTGCCGAGCAACGCGCCCCGTTGGGGGGGGCCATTTTGGCCCCCCCCCCCCCTAAGATCTCGAGAACCACGCAACGTAGCGACAAGCGGCAAACGGTGTTGGATAGCCCTATCAGGGAACTACCTTGTGACCCAATTTTATTGACCTAGGTCAAACCGATGACGTCACAGGTCAGGTCAAAGGTCCAATTTTCACCGTTTACAGGCATTTCAAGAAATGCGTTGTAAAATCGAGTAAAATGCATTTCATTGAAAATCATCGATGGGGAAATGTTCTTCAAACACATATTTTGCTAGTTGAGGTCACTGATACCAGGTCAGGTCACTGAGGTCAGGTCACTGGGGGGTCACAATATGAAAGTGTCGTGTGATACATGTTTTATGGTCCATTTTACATGACAAATGCGATTATGTGGGTCAGGCAGCCTTTGGGGCCAGCTTAGGTCACGTTTTGGTCAAGATCAGGTCAAGGTCAGGTCAAGGTCAGGTCAAATAAGGTCAAATTTCAAAGTTGATATTTTTGCATAAAATGGGTATCGAATCGATGCAGCTCGTCACGGGGAGTTCAATGGTGGTCTTTGTTTTGCCGTACGAGGTCTAGAATCGCTAAAAATTGAGTTCAAAAATTTGACGTCATCATTTTTGAACAGTTTTTTCGCTATAACTTGGCCAAAAAACGAGATATCGATCTGAAATTTGGTATGTATATAGAAGAGCGCAGGGACTATCACATATATTCCGGTTTTTACGAAATTCGGAAAATTTTTGGATTTTTTTTTAGTTTTTCTAAAAAATTCAATTTTTTGAATTTTTTTGGGTCAAAAACCCAAAATTTTGAAAATCCGAGATAGCAGTTTTGTAGCGCCGCTTTTTGTCTATTAGACCATATAAAGAATTTTGAAATTGCTTGATAACTGTAGATTTGGTGAGCGTTTCAAGATTGCATGTTTTTTGCTCATTTTTGCTCGAACATGACCTCAGTTTGACCTCAATAACTCCTGACCTAAGGTGACCTAAGACTTAAAATTTGGTGTGAAGGTGTCAAATTGATGCCCGGAAAGGTACTGAAAATTTGGCGGCGCTGCGCGCCGCCGTTTTTTTGCTATTTAGGAAAAACCACAGGGGGGGCCAAAATGGCCCCCCCCCAACGGGGCGAGGGTTAATGTGTGTTGTCCAACGCGTTGTGAGCGGAGTAGGAAATGACATAATCGAACATAATCGAAACCAATACATATCTTAGACGTATCCACGCGACTACTTAGCGTTACCAGTTTGCTGCTAGGATCTGAATTCAATGTCATTTGCATTTGTTGTCTGTTACTAGGATAAATGTTTTATACCTGTTGCTGTCGGGCCTCTACCTGCCATTGGCTTGACCCGTGCTTGTGAACCGACTTGGTATATGTGCGTAATTCGGCATATAGCACTTGTAAGTGATATAACGCAATATCTTCGATGTGGCTTGAGTTGAAACTTGTCGACACCAAATATTGAGTTTTATTGCGCTATGAAATATACCTTTCAAGAATCGTGAAAGCCATTTCTCCTGAATGTCTAATTATCTAATCGCAAAAAAAGTTTCCGATCGACGGCATAACGCTGGTTTCCGTTTTGAGCAGCCTAGCCTAGCATTTGTTTAAACTTCGCAGAGCCTGATGAAAGATAGTGCATATTCTAATTTCCGAACCGGTCGTAGAAAGACGGAGAAAGCGGCGATTGAAAGCTCTCGACAAGACGAACGTTTGGAGCCCAACATTTTTCGTTTAGGTAGATCAGAGGCCAGGACCAGGTCAGGTGAAGGGTACAAAATGTAAGCTTCTACACGATTGGATTTGGAGCGTAATTGGCACAGAATGGACTGAGATTGATCATACAAAACTTTGTGTTGCATACAATTGTCATGCAAAGGCTATTGTAAAGGTCAGGCCAGGTCACCAAAAGCGAAATATTGCATAGCCAATTGCCAATAGCCATGTGCGACACATGCTTTATGGGTCACTTTATGCAAATAATTCAATCGGTACACTCAATGAGTGACCACATTTGGATGAATTTCAGGTCAAGGTTTAACCCTCGCCGGCACAGGCCATTTTGCGTCCTTCGACGGCACAATGGGGGGGGGGGGGTACGACCTCGCGTTTGGCTCCTGATCGAGCTAGAGATTCGCGGAAAAACGAGCATGTTGCCCGTCACGAGAGGAAGCCGATGATACCCAATTTTAAGGTCCTAGGTCATCGGTTGACCTTCCAGGTCAGGTCAATGACCCAAAAGTCGGGACCTGTTAGAACTTCGTAAAGTGTGGCTACTATGGGGTTTCCGGGGTGCTTTAGGGGGTTTAGCGGGGTCCACAGATGATTTAGGCCAGGTCGGGTCAGGTCAGGTCAGGTCAACTCAACCAGTAGGGGTCCTGCCGGATAGTTGTAGTACGTGCCAACCGCTTGTAAGTTTTTTAGTTTTCTTTTCTTGTCAAGAAAAACGCAAATTTTCATCGATTTCGGACGCAGCGGATGAGGGCATAAATGCTTCCGGGTCTGACAGTGCCCCTTCCCCAACCCATCCCACCCCACCTCACTCGCACACCTGTCCCGAGATAAAATTGTAATGGGCAATAGGTGTAGCTTTGACAGTGACAACTGACACACCACTGACACACCAAACACCGTTCGGCATTCCAGCCAGAAACGGACTCACCTCTTCAAGACCCGAAGTAGTACGACAGACGAGTTTGTCAAGACGATCTGTCGTGATGGTCTTTACCTCTGGTCCGTCCGGTATCTTCAATCCTGATCCTGACGACCGATGTGAAAAGTCTCAAAGTCTCAGCGCGCCCAAGACCACACGATTGTCAAATCAATCGCGAAGCCCCACGCCGGGGCTCGGAGATTTCCATTGAAAAACACTGCCAGGGCCCGCCGCACGGTTCGAATAGTATCCAGGGCAGGGTAGGTTATGGTATC
This sequence comes from Amphibalanus amphitrite, assembly GCF_019059575.1. Classification (NCBI taxonomy): domain Eukaryota; kingdom Metazoa; phylum Arthropoda; class Thecostraca; order Balanomorpha; family Balanidae; genus Amphibalanus; species Amphibalanus amphitrite. The sequence goes on along the minus strand of NW_024882757.1, from coordinate 148,658 downwards.
CAGTCCTCTGTCCTCCATCTTGCACTGCGCAGCATCAGCATCAGTAGGTACCGGACACAGGGACTGATATGAATATCGTCCTGAATGTCAAATCTTCGATATCACGAGGCACGATGCACTCAGCCACAATGGCACCGTCGTAGGAACTGGCATGCACGATTCACGTGACACTTCGTTCGCATGGTCCCATGTGACCTACAAACAAGCCCAACATGTCAACAACCCCGCGCCCCGCTCGTGAACCGCCAAGATGCCCCGCGGTGCGGCCGCCGCGCGGCGGGTGGCTCGTCTTTCTTAGTTCTTCAACTTGACGCCAGATGGGAGTCATTAGTCAATGACAACGGCTAATTACCGTCGGTCGGAAATTGCGGCCCTCAGGACGCCGACAGTGTCGAACGATCTAGTTCCCGGATGATGTTTAACCCGCGCCCCGTAGGGCTACCGGCGGACCCTACCACCCGTAGGGGGGGGGGCGTTTCGGCCCCCCCCCCCTCCTAAGATCTCGGAAAGTTACCGGCCGATTTTCAAAATTCAAACGGCGTTCGATAGCCCCACCCGGGAACTACCTTGTGACCAAATTTCATTGACCTAGGTCAAACCGATGACGTCACAGGTCAGGTCAAAGGTCAGATTTTCACCGTTCACAGGCAATTCAAGAAATGTGCTGTGAAAGCGAGTAAATTGGTAATTTATTGAAAAACATCGATGGTACATTGTTCGTCAAACACATACTTTGCTATATGAGGTCACTGATACCAGGTCAGGTCACAGCGAGGTCAGGTCACCGGGGGTCACAATATGAATGTGTCGTGTGATACATGTTTTATGGTCCATTTTACATGACAAATGCGATTATGTGGGTTAGGCATCCTTTGGGGCCAGCCTAGGTCACGTTTTGGTGAAGGTCAGGTCAAGGTCAGGTCAAATTAGGTCAAATTTCAAAGTTGATATTTTTGCATAAAATGGGTATCGATTCCATGCAGCTTGTCACGGGGAGTCTAATGGTGGTCTTCGTTTTGCTCTACGAGTTCTAGAATTGCCAAAAATTGAGTTTGAAAATTTGACGTCATCATTTTTGAACAGTTTTTTCGCTATAACTTGGCCAAAAAACGAGGTATCGATCTGAAATTTGGTATGTAGATAGAAGATGGTAGGCACTATCACATATATTCCGGTTTTTTTCGGAACTCCAAAAACTTTTTGGATTTTTTGGCGAATATATCCAAAAAAATGCTTTTTTGATTTTGGGGGTCAAAACTCAAAAATTTCAAAAATTCGAGATAGCAGTTTTGTAGCCCTGTCAATTCTACACCTTTCATGTCTTGATCATTTTTCTGTATCTTCAAAGCTGTAGTCCTGACACAGACAGGTCTTCTCGCGAAGGTCTTTTTTCGGTCGAAAATGACAGAACATGACGTCACTCTGACGTCATTTGTGGCCAACCTATCATAGCCTCTGGTAAAATTTTTGGTCACAATGTGTAAAATTGATGCTCGGAGGGGTCCTGAAAGTTTGGTGGCGATATCTCCAGCCGTTTAGGAGATATCGACCGAAAAGGACAGGGGGGGGCCGTTTCGGCCCCCCCCCCCCTACGGGGCGCGGGTTAATAAAAAAATTAATGAACGTGTTGATAGACGATAGTTACCAAGGTAGGTTTGCATTGCACATTGCATAAAATGATAAATGATAGTTAATGTAAAGTATAACCTTATCCAACAGCATAGTATGTTCACATACCTAGGTCAGACGACTCATTCCATCCATTTTTATCCTCTCCGTCGACCTATTACCTACATACATCTTTTTTTTGCAAACGGTCCGCGCCGAGCGAGGGGGCAGGAGACGTTTCGCCCTCGACGTTTCGCTCGTAATTGAGCTAGAGTTTTACCGAAAAAGGGGCGTGTGCGCCGCAACGAGACGCAGCTATTGGCACCCGATTTTAATGTTTCAGGTCAACTGGTGACCTCTTAGGGCAACTAAGGTAAGGGTTCGGTCTTTGGTAAACAGGTTAGCGCGGACGCCGATTGGGCTTAGTTTTGACTTTCTACCGTATTTAATGCTTTATTTATAAATAAACTTGGACTAGCGAGAGTCGCATCTGAATAAGAATTTTTCGCTCTACAAAATTAGGTTATTTTTATTGTGATGGCATCACAGACTTCACCGCCAAACCCAGTAAAGTAGACATATGTCGTGTCCCCGGTGATTACTTGCCAAGTTTCTTTGGCATATAACTCAAAAAGTAAAACACCTTTGAGTGCAGCGACTATACGATGCTACAGAAAGTTGTATGGTATACGGAATGGTCCGCGTCACTTAACAAGTGTAGTATTTCGTCGCCAAACTCTCGTACATTCGTATGTCCACCTCTCTATGGAGTTTGGACCGTAACGCTGGCTTAGGTATCTTTCAAAATATTTTTACTGTTTTCCATGCTGGCATGTTTCACTTAAAGCGACTCAAAGTAATAACACGTTAAAAAAAAACATTCAATTGATAAGCGTGGTTGCAAGGCGCTCAGAGACCAGGCCCGGGCAGCGACTGACTGCCGACCGGCCGACTGACCCTTTGGCTGCAACCGCCAACCGGCCCCGGGTGGCTAGAATTCTAGCCAGCAATTTTGCTCCGGGCCCAAGCAGGCTCAAGTGCGGATTGCCCGAGATTTTTAGTCGGGCTAAAGTCGGCTAGGGCTTGGGCTAAAGTCGGCGTATGACACAGAAACGCCGACTAAAGCCCATGCTCTGCCGGAGGTATGCCCGCTCTGCGAGCTCCGGGCAGCCGTAGTTTAGCCCTAGTTGAGCGACGATTGGCGTTAGCCCGATTTAAGCCCGAGCAGTGAATCCATTTATATAATGGAAATTACTCTGGGCCCGAGCGGGCTGAACTCCGGCAAGCCCACTCTGTGTGCCCTGTCTATCCCGACTTAAGCCATAGAAGTGAATGGGGTTTATACATTGCAAACTGCTGTGGCTTTGCTCGGGTTCGGCTCGAGTGACGGCTCCTGTTTTCTCAAGTCTCGACTTGACTTCATCTTGCTTTTGATTCACACTGGATCAAGTAGCAAGGAGCAGCCAATGCACTTTCAGCAGGTTGTGTGGTTTTAATGCTTATTTAAAATTGCTACGGTCACTCATATGCTCTGTTAACCGGTCATCGAGCATTGCGAAAGGAAAGTAGTGGTTGACTTTGATTGAATGTTTATTTCAAAGGACTACAGACACGTCAAATTAAACACAAATACATGAAACAGTGGACTGCAAACTGCAGCAATAATATGGCATGAGTCATGAAAAAGCGCCATCAAAACTATAAACCAATCACAAGACCCGCTAGCCTTCCTCCCCGTTCGGCGTTCATAATACTTGGTTGAACACTTAACCGAAAGCATAAAGTAAGGACAGCAAGTAATCGCTCATAAAACGATAAAGTAATTAGCAAACAATCGTTTATAAAGAACTTCACTCTGGTGAATGGGAGCTTTGGAGGCGTCTGGCTCCTCCACACACACACACATCTGCAGTAGGTGGTCGGCCAGCTTTCGGCGCAGTTTCCGTATATGTAGGTATACCTAAGCAGGCAGTTTCCGCTAAACCACTTGGCGAGGGCGACAGCGGCGTCCACCCGGTCCTGGTTTGTATAACTATTCCATTTTTTGGATCAATTTGCTCTAATGGTACGTACCTGAAAAAGAGATCAATTGGTTTGACTTACATTTTACATTGCATGTTTGCTTGAAAAATAACTTATTGTTGCATTAATACTGTAACAGCACTTCTCATTGATCCGTATAAAATGTTCATTCGAATTTTTCAACGCGGACAGAGAATGAGCGTGCTCGGTGATAAGTAGATAAATATTTGTGTTTTGTATTTCATTTTCCTGGTTCAGAAGTGCTGGTATTTCACAAAGATATACATAATGGCACGGAATACGGCTTTTCTGAGCGAGGGTATAAGTCGCCAGGCTGAACAGCTATTCAGCTTCATGTTTGATGGCGTGAAACTCAGTCAAAATAATGACGTTTACATACGATCAAGCGCACCATTCAATACAATTACCTACCGTAAAACTCCATGCCAGTCCACTTGATAAGAGCAATGAGCACTATCCCTTCTTCGCGCTGTCACACGCGCCCAAACATCAACCACCAAATGCCCCAACACCGGTGTGTCGTTTCGTCGCACAGCGCGCAGACTGTCACAAACGCTGCACATGATTGGCGCAGAACTGCGCATGCGCGAACAGCCGAACAAGTATGGCTAAACTCCGGCTTTACTCCAGTTAGCCGAAGGACACAGCCAGCTTGATCAGCCCGCGCTCCGCCCAAGTTAAGCCTGTTTTGGATGCGTGGGCAGATGTCGGGCTGAGCTACTGCTATCCGCACGTGGGCATAGCTGCGGCATGCCCAAGCTCAGCCCTAGTAAAAAATACATTGGTTTTGATCAAAGTGGGCAAACCCAAGCTAAGCCCAAGCTGCCCGACGTTTGCCACAGTTCAGCCCAAGTGAATTGCTGGCTGGGAAGCGGGGGCCAGACGGGTTGTCCCGGATTCCGAGATGCTGCTGTGGTCCGATATGGGCCCTACCGATCTTTTCAATCATCATTTTAGCAGATTCAGCTCATTTTTAGACGGTATTCGGCAGTCTAAAGATTAGGGGTCTATTTGAGGCCCAGGCGGACGAACTTCGGACGCCTCAAATGGGCCCCCAGATTTGAATGGGGGGCATGAGTCCGTATGCCCCTCCCTCCTCACCCCTGTATGCGCCTTGTTTTTTTATCAATTAAAAATGTGTCTATGCTTTGGGACAAGTTTCGAGACTAATGACTTGGGAAGGGATGATGCGAGATTGCTAGCACTGTTTCTCGGTCTGTTTTTTTTTTTTCAAGAAAATCACACACCTTTGGTGACATTTGAGCTGAATTAAATTATTTCGATAATATTTTCTTAAATAAATAAAATGGAGATAGAGGCCAGAAAGTCATTTTGATGTATATGACGAAATAAAATATTTTGCGTGTTTGTTTAACGACAGCGCTGTCAAGTCCTTTCCGATTGTTGGTCCGTGTTGTGGCGCACCAGCAATAAAATTTTGCAATCATGGGTCGTATGCACACACCCGGGTGAGCTAATTTTGTTTGTTATAAATGCGCATAGTTGCTTATCATATTTTTTTTGAATGATTTTCGTTATCATTTATTTTCCGCCCATTGTTTGACAAGTTTGTTATTGTGTGTGCGTCATAAGTGTATTGCATCCTTTCGACTGGGATATACAGGTTGATTTGCATTTTGCAAAGTTTTCATTGAATGTAAATTTTCTATAAATTCATTCTGGTTTAAAATTTGCCTCTTTAAAGGGAAACGGGCTATGCTTTTACTGTTGTGCGGGTTCTCCAGGCTGAAAAACATGGCAGGTTTTGACGAGATCTCGTCGGGGCAGCTCACTATCGGGGCAGGAATGAGAAATATCGAGGCAGAGATAAGAAAAAGATGGGAGCTGGGCTGCCCTGGGACAATTATCCCATTTGGGAACAAGAATTGGGCTGCAACGGGGCTCTCAGCAGTCAGCACCCTGATTCAGGGCAGAATTTTGTCTGCCCCGAAAATCTTGTCAAGCTCCCTGCCACCTTTTGCAGACTGGCGGGTTCTACATGGAGTATTTGTCCTGTCTGTCCCGTAGCTCGGTTGAGCACCGGACTCCCGGTAGTGAGAGCCCAGGTTCGAGTCGCTCCGGCGCTTGATATTTGAGACTCCTGACAGGGATGGTCTGTTGTTGGTGGGAGCAGCCGCAGCTATGAAGTCAGTTGAGTGGGACAGGCCGTGTCCGGCTTTTAAGGCCACGTTAAACTTTGGCATCTAAATTCTCCTTTTACCCGGAATTGCGTGATAGGATGGTAGGGGCCGGAGTCTACGCACAATATGAGCAGTAATTGCCAAGCACTTTGTATGTGGATCGCTCTTGAATGTAAATACAAATACAAGCTCTGCTGAGTGTGGGCCCTGGCTCTGTCAATCCATCCATTCAAACATTCGAGCTAAATTTATAAAAAAGTATCATGGACCCTGAGCTTGATACCTACCTACCTAGGTATCTTCCTACTGTACCAGACTGCTGTGTGGGCACATTGTATTATGTGGGTCATTTTGTCTCTTGACACCCTGTTAAAACTGGACAAATTGGCTAAATAAGAACATGTAAGGACACATTCTTGTAAGCTTAAAAGTGAGATATTGCATCAATACCTACTTGTTACTTTTTACACAAGTCAGTCTTAAGTTACACCCATCTACCCATTGATTCAGGTAAGGTGAGGATATGCTAGGTGGGCGTGGGGTAAGGTCAGGTTAGATAAGGTTTTGCTATTTCTGGTTGAAGTGTGCCTGCTTTTTTAGGAGTAAATAATTTTTTAAGCAATTTTCTAGGCTAACCCTGTTGGTGGCAGGCTCCTGGCTACCCCTATTAGTGGCAGGGGGTGTGTGTAGGACCCCCTTTGATATCTCAAGATTTAACTGCCTAATTTTCAAAACTCATTTTGAACAAGAAAAGTCTCTAAAAAGCAAGTAGGGGGAAGTAGGAGGGGAGATATAAATGCAAATTTCAGATGCTTTTTCAACGTTTTCAACCAATTTTGACGCAACTACTGCCAATTGATGCAGAATGAACCAGAAATTAACACGTAGTATTAAAATTGGCATTTCATAAAGTCATAGGCTATACAGGACATAAATGGATTTGTGAAATGGGAGGTACTTGAAATACATAAAAATTCAAGTTTTTTGTTGGTGCTTCACCAAAACTGATTGGCAATGGTCTTATGATGTTACAAAAATTTAAAATATGTGATAGAATGACTGAAAGAAGATTGGTTATTCATAGGCGTTGTCAGGGCACTGAAGTTGGGAGATGAAATCGACCTCCCTTTCTTTCTCCTGGAACTGCCTATGATCCATCTCTTGGTCACTTTTGAACCTGTACTACCTACAGATAATGTTAATCTACCTACAGAATGAATACCTACAAGTATAATGCATCAACATTATGATCTTCACCCAAATGACTCGCTTCATGAATAGGACCTCCCAATTCCTGATGCCCTGGAACCACCCCTTATAAAGGTATCAGCTTGAAATTTTCAGGGAATGTGCCCGGTTTAGTCCTAGGAAAAGTCACAAAATTTCAGCATCCTAGCTCCAGCTGTTTGGATATATTCTTGAAAAACCTGGCATGTGGATGAAACCCCTTGCCACTAATAGGGTTAATATATCATCTCTGACAATATGGCATTGTTGCTGGCTTCTAAGTCCTAATCATTTTTGAGCCTAAAGTGCAAAAGGAGGATTAAACCATTAGCTGAGAAAATGTATGGGAGATGTAGTGGAGTCACTGGGGGAACCATTGGCTTTTTTGATGCTGTATTTTCACAAAATGTGGATGAGCATGCATTTGCAGTATAAGCATAGGCCAGTTTGGTCCAGGCTGGTGTGGATTTTCGATCCTGTTGATATGGGCTGGTGTCAATTAGTCACCCTAATTGTTGCTGCTTCTCAACTCTGTTGGCATGCTATGCAGTCCTGAACTCTGTTCGGTCGCTGTTTTTATTTCAGCATGCTGTCTGTTTCCCCTTATAAGGAAGCTATCGCTGGGGCTTCTTGGCCTCTCATTGGTCTATTGAATAGGCCACTTGAATTCGACCAATGAGCAGCCAATAAGTAGCAGCATGCTTGCAGCCTGCTGATAAAAAACTGTGACCGAAAAGCGCCCAGCATTTGTAAATTGTCAATCATTTTAACGGCATGTATTTTTAAAAAACATTTAGTGTTTAGTGACATTTAGTGTACGGCATGTATTAATGGCCATTCTTTCTATTTCAGAAAGGGTATTTCGCGGTCTGCCCTTCCGTACCGCCGAAGTGTGCCAACGTGGCTGAAGCTCACCTCGGATGATGTCAAGGAACAGATCTTCAAGCTGGCCCGTAAGGGTCACACCCCATCTGAAATTGGTAGGTACCTACCATATGATTACTTATATCATATGTTGACAAAAGCCCTTGACAGATTGTGAACTGCCAAAATAAATCTTACTGAAACATCTGCCTAGATTTACCATGGGCAAAAACTGGTGTTGTTCAGCTGTTACCCTTGTACCATATAAACTAGTAGCTTGTTAACTTGATGGATCCAGAAAGGCAGTGCTGGATGTTGTGGACTGGGATGAAAGGGCATTAGATGCGTGGAGGATTGGAATGTATCTGATAATAACTTGTAGACAGGAGTCACAGGATTAAATATAAAGAAATGACTGATGTTGCTGTACCATTAGCTGAAAAACAAATGGTGAGCATTTTCACCACTTATGACGTAAAATTTGTGCTACTATAATGGTATTTGATTGCAACTTCCATCCAAGTGATGCAATAGCACATTGAAGCTGGACAGCTTTATCAGAGTTGGCCAGTAGAAAAGTGTAACTATAAAATCAGTAGGTACTCGAATGCCTACTTGATGGCACCAAATATGTCAGCAATTGCTTCCCTTTCTAGATAAATATCCATAGTAACAAATTAGGGGTAACAAAGTAGCACTGGAGCCCTACATTTGTACAAGTGGGATACAAGCTCTCACAATATCAATGCACATGCATCAACCGCGACCGCAGCACTTCTTTCACAGCACCATTCTTTCTTAGGTTTGCCAGACTATAGAAACCCGCAGTATATCAAATTTGAGTGCAATCAGTCTAGCTGTTTGGCTGTGAAGGAGGTCCTGCACAAATGCATGGTATCTGGCTGGTCGCTAATGCTTAGAATCTACCATTGTCGCAAGAAATTCTCCAAGTAACTCTTGACTCTTGTAGTGCTCATATAAATATACCTCTGCCTGTCAATCAATGCCATTACAAATTTCATATTTAACGCAAGTGAATTCCATTTTCAGGTGTGATTCTGCGTGACACCCTTGGCGTCGCCCAGACCCGCTTTGTCACTGGCAACAAGATTCTGCGCATCCTGAAGAGCAAGGGCCTTGCCCCCGACATTCCCGAGGATCTGCACTGCATGATCAAGACGGCCATTGCCATCCGCAAGCATTTGGACAAGTTCAGGTGAGTGGCAGTTACTGTTTTTTATTGTTTCAGCTGCTTCAGTTTGTTAACAAATACAAGAAGAAAATGAGGTATCGTTGGTATCATGAACACACTAAGCACACTAATTTTACTTTTAAAGAACGATGAGGCTGGGTTGCGTTATTTCAAACTTGTGTTTGAAAGTTCTGATTGGGTGGCATGCTCCTGTCTTGGGCTGAGCCTTTGACACTGTAAGTTGTGATACACTTGAAATCAGCCTTATCTGCTGGCGTAAGCGTTTCCAAAACATAATACCCCACGACTCAAGAAAAAGGAATTTGAAATCGCTACTGCATCCGAAAATTTGAGAAGGAAGTTTGATTGTTTTCAATTGTAAAATCGCTAGATGCAAGCAGGGTTGTGCTCGACTAAAAAAAAATTGCCGACTCGACTCATCATTCAACTTCAGAATGCCCAACTCAACTCTGACTCAAACAAGGAGCTGATTTTTTCCCTTGAATCGACTCATGACTCAAGCGGCTCAATGAAAATGTGAGTTGACTCAAACTTGACTCAAATTTTTTGTTGAGTCAAATGTGTTGACTCAAAATTGACTCAGATAGAAAAGTTGTTGAGCGGGGGGGGGGGGGTGAAAAAATCCGGCAGCAGGGCCAGGCCTAAGTTATTAAGCGGGGGGAGGATGAAAAACTTATACCTACTATATATTGATTCTAGAAAGTTGAGTCAGCTGACTCATGTTCCTAAATGTTTTTGACTCAACTCGATGTCAAAAGCTATTTTACTGACTCAACTCTGACTAAACTCAACACCTTAACCCGGCGGCCGCTGGGCCTCCGCGCCACCCGCCGGCCGCTGGGGGGGGGGGGCATATAGTTGCCCCCCTTTACTTCTGCGACGATATCGTCGCAACGCGAAGCGATAGAGAAGCGAAACTTCGCACACATCTTCCTGAATACCTAGCCGAGGTTGTGTTCAAATTTGGTGTCAATCCCATTTGAAATGACGTCACAGTGACGTCATAAGTGAAATTATAGATTTGCGACTCTCATATTCCTCACGATACATCAGATATATGGGACCGAATATAAAGGGTCGATTATTGGTCAGAAACTAGATGGAAGTGTAGTTAGATGTTTTAGGATGACAGCAGGTGCTGTCTAGTTCATTTACAGTTGAGTTTCATGCTCAGCGTCATCAGAAACGGTCCATATCGGAAAACGACAAAACTTTATGACGTCACTGTGACGTCATCTTAGGTACTACAACCACCAAACTTTCCTCAAACATTGCCTAGGTATTCATTTGAAGCTATGCCAAGTTTCACGTTCGTAGCTCATCAGGTTTCGGAGATATTTCACAAAACGTAAGGGGGGGGGGGCAACTTTATGCCCCCCCCCAGCGGCTCGTGGGTTAATATTTTTGTCCGACTCAACTCTGACTCAACTCAACAGCTCAACATTTTATCCGTCTCGACTCAAATCTGACTCATTTGAGTCAGAGTTGAGTCAAATTTCTGACTTGACTCATGAGTCAAGCACAACCCTGGATGCAAGTCACTAAATTTATCGGATTAATTATCGGTGAACAGTGTCGTTCATTTTCGTGCCGTAAGAACATTTGAGTATGGAGTGTTAGCAGACTGCAATTCCAAATTTATTATGCTTCGGCGGAGTGTGATTTTGTCAATGATTGTTATTGGTATAAATGTGCCCTGTTATTTTGTCTTAGCTGTCACAAAGGTTCGGTAAATGATGTAATTGCAAGCTACAAAGAAGTGATCCTAAGCCTACAGCTCCGACCGTTCCAATTCTTCAAGCACTGATCACTTGTGTTATGATCTTTTCAATGTCGCCCCATGCACTAATCGTATTGGATTTTGTTGCACAAGTGAAGCCTTATTGCAATTAGTCCGTGTAGTACTCGCATTCCACGGAGTTGTATTTGCAATTAACTCCTCTTTGTCCCCATGTGTGGCCGCAGGAAGGACAAGGACTCCAAGTTCCGTCTGATTCTGATCGAGTCGCGGATCCACCGGCTGGCGCGCTACTACAAGAAGAAGCAGGTGCTGCCGCCCACCTGGAAATACGAGGCCGCTACCGCCTCGGCCCTCATCAGCTAGGTTCCACGCCGCCCTACGTGACATGTGACGCGATAAATAAAAAAAACTTCAAAAACTGCCTTTTAATCGTTAGTCAATGATCTTGGAGGCAAAGAGTGCTTTTAGCAGACATTTATTTTACATAAAGCGAGTGATACACACGTTTCGTACAGCGAATCGGAGACGAACACGAGCGACGTTGGTCCTGATCAGGAGTACCGCGACTCCTACAGCCCCTTCTGCACCGTCTTCCATTTGGCCACCAGCTTGTCGACGCCTTTCTTCTTGTGAATCAGCGCGGTAGCAGTCATTGCACCCTGAAGCGCGAGAATGTTTGGGAACCGTAAATGCTGGAGAGCCGCACTTGCGATTTTCCGAGGTCCGCTGGCTAGCCGAGATTTCACTCAATATACCCTGAGCCGGGATAGGGAAATAGTTCACCATACGAAATAATACTGTTGACAGCAGGGATCTCGGACTAGCGAGCAAGACGCGCAATGCGCATACGTAGTTGGGGAGGGGACATCGCACATTAGTAGCAAATGTACATGGATCGAGATATTAGATCTTATTCGAAGCTGGATATTGAATCGAGAATCGAAGTAGCAGATGGCGAGCAGTTATTCATGGGAACCAAGCACGCAGAACAAGATGGACCGACCAATCAACATTGCTGGGACACCTGAATCAGACTGAGTTTGGTCACGAATATAGCTTTACGTCCCTGTCACTTTCCGGTGGATTCGATTATAAATCCAAAGGCATTGGTTCGAGACGATCCCGTTCGAATTCACACTACACTACTGAACTGTAGTTCTCGCGTTGCTCGATTTTGTTAGGGGCGTGTGAAAATTTTTGCTTTTCTAATGACGAATAAAGTCTGGCGACAATGGCGACAAACTACTCCATGGCTCCCGCAATTTCGCTTCTAGATAATAGAATTATGGCCGCAAGAATGGCATTGTCATTTTGTAATAGGATTCCATATATCAGGGAATTCGATGCCCATATTAGACGGAACAAACGCTTTTGAAAAATTGGGGAACGTAATATACCGTTACATGGTAATACAGCTGGCCTAAAGTAAGAAAACGCAAAAGTATAGCCTTAAACACCTTGCCGCACACCTCACCTTTTTCTTTTTCTTCTTGTGCCTGTCGGCGGTCTCTACCGCTGCTGCTGCCGTTTCCTCGGGCTGGGGCGGCGGCGGTGACGGCGTGGGCGGCAGCGGCGGCTCCGGCTCGGCAGGGGCCGGGGCGGCTGGCAGCGGCAGCGCCGACACCTCGTTCAGCAGGCCCACCTCCGAGTAGAAGCTGTCCAGCTCGGAGAGCAGCTGCTGCCCGCGCTGCGGCTCCGGCTGCGGGGGCTCCTCCGGCGGTGGGGGCGGCGGCACTGGCAGCGGCACATCGGGCTCCTCTCCGGGCGGCGGAGGCTCGTAGGAGGACAGGGACGGCGGCGGCGGCGCCACGGGGAACCGAGGCGGAGGAGGGGGCTCCAGCCGGAACCGGCCCTCGAACTTGGGCGGCGGCGGAGGGACGGGCAGCGCGCCGTCACCGGCCGGCGGCGAGGGCTGCTTCTTCAGCACTCCCGGTGGCGGGGTCGGAACGGGGCCCAGCGATGGAGGTGGAGGGGGAGGGACGGGTTTCTGGGGAGCTGGGAGGGGAGGATCCACTGCAGGCGGCGCCACCGGAGCCGGGGGAACTGGAGTGGACGGGACAGGGGCAGGGACGGCAGAGGGCGCCGCTGCAGGCTCCATCGCGGCAGCCGGCTTTTTCTTCTTCTTGTCGCGCTTTTTGTGTGCCGGGTCTGCAGGAGTACGGCCAGTCTCTGCAGATGAGAAAATTGTCGATCTTAGTACCGGTGATCAAAATAAATCACTACCGAGACACATTAGACCACCACTTCTCAAATTTGCCCCCTGACCTGAACAGTTGTTCTCAAACGGCGCATCTAAACAGTAAGTGGTTGAATTACGTCATGTTCAAATGTTCAGTTCAGCTCGATTGCAAAGTCTCTGATGCCACCTTAGCCCAAAATACAACTATTTATCCCACCCTTATTCCGTGCTTAAATGCCTGACAATTGACCGCTCGAAGCAGTGGACAAACTCACCCGACTTTGGCTCCATGTCGGGATAGTCGTTCTGCTCCCGGCCCGTCTTCAGGTTGGTGTACGTGTACCGTTTGCGGGTCCTGCCGGTCGGACGGGCGAGGGATTAGAGTGCGGCACGGACAGGCGATCTCACATAGAGGGGCGGGCGGGGTGGATACTCACTGTCGGCGGCTCTCACCCCAGAGAGACAGGAGACTGGACCCTGACTATTCACCTGCCGGCACAGGGCAAACAGCTGAGGTGGCGGTACGTACATACAGCAAGACAGACGACTGTAAATGGCCACAGGCTGTGGCACATAACCTGTCAACATATGTATGCTTTTTTTCGACGAATGATTGTTCTTTTGAGAAACAACAGCACTCTCAACATAATCAAACGTTCAGCGTATTGCGTATGACTGGCATTAAATTACACACTCATATCTGAGACGCAGACGTGATACTGACTTTTGAGCAATTCAGAAAGAGAAGAAATCAAATCAGCAAAACACTCGTGCATATGAAAACAGTACGCGGTAAATCCATGATAGCATGATAGGAACTCCAAATGCAGAAGAGCAAGTCTCTATCTGAGAACACAGAAACACGAATGGACTAAGTAGGGGGCGAGGGGATCATAATCAACAGGTGTATACAATATAACTTGCAAGGTAAGGAATTACTTATTTACAGGGTAACTGAGTGTCGTGAAAATCTAACCTGAGCGATTTCCAGCCGATAAAAAACATCACTGAAGTTTTGTCCTTGACAAGCAAGTCCCAATGACCCTGATCACTTCAGCATGACAAGAGGTACCTCTATACGAGTATCAGCCATTGGAGCCAATGCATCGGTTAGCATTTTTGTATCCCGGTAATTGTCACATTTTTTTCTGACGAGACAAGGCATATCCGGGTGCTGAAAAACTGGCAAGGGCACACTCAAACGGGCCGGGGGTTATGCGGTGTAGCTGCTGGCTCTACCAGAACTTACCATGAGCTCTGTTCAGCTGTTCGCCAACATTCAGCGGCAGCAGCAGCAGCAGTAGAGGCTGACGGTGACGCTGGATGGTTCTCTGGTCTCGTATTGCTAGAGACGAGCTCCTGAAGAGGCGGGCCTCACTGCACGGCCCACCAGCCGAGAGGATGCTCTCGCCTCCCCTCGGACCCAAGGATTCAACCCACATACACTGACTAACGCCATTCTACTCTCAACGACGGTCGGCGCACTACCGTGCTACACTACTGAAGCTAGACTAGAAACTGCGGCTGCCTGCCGCCTGGTAGCGGTAGAGCAGCGGGCAGCCCGGCTCTGACACCAGATGCAAAGCTCGCCACTTGGCCGAAAAAAAAAATGAATTGGTCAACATAGTTAGCTGGCGCTATGCCTCAGATCAAGAGTGAACATGGTGAAGCTCATAAGTCGCTCGGCTTCTATGGCATTGATTACTTATCGAGGTAATAACAAGACGCTGATTCTTGTTCCAACTGCTACGTCAGTTAATCTCTGTTCAATATATAGCCTGGAAGATAGTCCGTTGTTCGTAAAAGGTTAATATTTTCCTTTGAAGGATTCCATATGCATTACACTTTATTTTTACATGCAGTGGGAAAACATCAACAGATAAGCACACCACACTCTCGCAATATCACCGAACTCTGACCACAACACTTCGCCTTTCGCGCGTGTCCCACATTAGTCCGGGGAACTCTTCGCGGCTGTCTTCTACAACCCCCGTTCTCCCAACCTTAACCGCTGAGAGCCATGATAAGTAAACCCGACCCGAAGCTTATCCCCCCTCCCCCTCCCTTAGGTCCCACAGCGCCAATGGCATTAGCAGTTACATCCGTCGGCAAATGTCCGATCTCACGCGGCGGCCGGCGGCGGCTGGTTGGCGCGGCGGCCGCCAGGGGCGCTGGTGTCGGCCGCGGCGCGGACTCGTACCTGTGCCACTGCATGGTCCAGCCGTCGGGCGCCGAGTCTCGTTCCCGCTCGGCGAACGCGGTCACCTGTGCCTCCAGCCAGCGCAGGAAGTAGGCGGCGCGCAGGTCGCCCGACTGCCAGGCGGCGCACAGCGTCTGAGGAAAGAGCCGGCAGGTTAAGGTCAGTCGTCGCTTGGTAACGAGCAACCTGCGCGGAGGGGACAAAGATCAGGCCAAGCAATTTTAACTGCGAAGTCTCCACCGAATCTGAGGTAAAGGTCACTGTAAATCGATAGGGGAACCAAGCCTGGGTATCACGTCAAACACAATGCAATCAATTTTATGAGTGAAAACAACTGTGTAAGATAAAAATGTTGACTAAATCATCAACAATAAGATTCAGAAGCCAGCAAAGCATAAGTCCCAGTGGCATCCTCTTATCTCGACTAGCCTAAACGACCCGCCTTGCCGTCCATCCGTCACCTTACCTGAGTCTGGATGGCGAGCACCTTGACGGGTGACACGGTCTCCAGGCCGACGCCGAGAAACTCCAGCTTGTCCACAATCTCCTCCACCATGTCGTTGATCCGGTCCGCGTCCTCCGGGTCTGAGAGAAAACGGCCAGAGAACAGCTCAGTGCAATCACTGGGGCAGAGGCAGGTGGGCGCAGTGCAGTAAGCACTGAATAGAAAGGACCGGATTATCGATCATATACATTCGACATTGATAAATTGGTCCATTCATTCAATATCTGTAACTAAGCTCCATTGGCTAATTCAACAGTAATTAACCGACTGCCGATCTGATCTGATAATCATGAATCCGCTGCCAAACAGCATATGTTAAATCACTACCTCACTCATCCAAATCGCTTGGCCCACTTGTGACCTTTTCGGTACTCACCAGCACGAGAGAACGCCGCAGCTGACTCCTGCTCCTTCACCACCTCCTTCGCCGGTTCAGGGGCCGGCTCCAACGTGCCTCCCTTCTGGAACTGAACGAACCCTCGCTTGTCGCCGGCGGCCGGTCGGCGGGGGCGGTCCTTCTGCGGCGCTTCCTCCCAGGCCAGCCGGTCAGGCGGACCGGCCTCGTGGTACCCGAGCCCAACACAGGTACCGTCCTGTACCTGAAGTGTCGGAGTCTCGTACGCACCCGCGGAGAATGTCGTGTAACTGGAGCCGGACGGGGGAGGCGACGGAGCCGCAGGGGCTGGTTTGGTGACTGGTGGTTTGTCTTGGTTTGGTTTACTGGTGGTCGGTCGGTCTGACAGTGGTTTACTGGTGGACGGTTTGGAGGTCTCTGGAGGCGGCGGGGCCGGAGCTGCAGAGGCTGATACAGCTGGAAATAGACTGGTGGCTGGTGCTGCCGTGGCCGGGCCGGCGGTAGCTGCGGCGGGGGGCTCGCCGCTCTCTGCTGCCGCCACCGGTGAAGGGACGGGTAGCTCACCGGTCGGCGGCAGCGCCGGGCCGTAGACAGGCGAGCTCTCCCGCTCACTCGCCGGTCGAGGGGAGAGCGGGGGCGTGCGGTCCGTCGGACCCACCTTCCTCTTCCGCCGAGTCCTCGACCGAGACCCAGAGTCACCAGACCGTGAACTGGGGTCGGAGTCGGAGCCCGACCGCGAGTCCGACTCCGAACCGGACTCGGAGTCTGAACCGGAGCCATAGGAGGCGATTAGACCCATACCCTGCACAGAGCGAGAGCGACGGCGGGACGAAGCTGCTGGCTCTGACGGCTTAGTCTCTTCTTGCTTCGTTTTGACTGTCTCCACATTCTTCGCCTTTGGTTTATCTTGTGTCACCACCTTAGGTTCATTCTCCTTCTCCGGTTCGTCAAGGTCCATCGCCTCTTCGCCCCCTTCAATGCCAGATTGTTCTAACTTATCTTCAGAATTGGCCTTGCCACTCCCCGACCCCTCATAATCCGGAGGCATCTCATTTTCGATAGCCGATATGATGTCAAGAGTCGAGTCTGCATTGGGCGAATCGGCCTTCTTCTCCGCAGGTGCGGTGGACGCCGGAGAATCCACAGCCGGCTCATAATCAGGCGGCATCTCGCTCTCAATCGCGGAGATTATGTCCATAGTTGGGTCTTCAGTAGCGTCCGAGGCTGTCTTGACCGCCGGGGATGTCGTAGACTGTTCGTAGTCCGGTGGTTGCTCAGCTTCGATCATGGCCAGTAGATCATCGGCGGGCTGCGGCGCGCTGGCTTCATCCTCCAGGCGCGACTCCTTAGCCGGAGGACCGTCTTCCGTGGCCACCGCGGCTCGGGAGCGGGCCTTGCGGCGTCGTTTGCGCGATCTGGACGAAGTCGACCGCTCATCTGAAGGTTCTGAATCCTCCGATGGCCGTTCAGCTGCAGGTGCGGGACTCGAGACAGCCGGTTCGGGCTCTTGTTCTGCATCTGGCGGCACCTCCGCTTCAATGGCCGCTAGGATATCCAGTTCGGGCTCCGCCACCGGCAAATCCGGCTCTGGCTTTGCGGTTACCTCCTCCGCTTCTGGCTTCGTCGGCTTGGTCTTCTGTTTCTCGTCTGGCTCTGGGTCGGTGACTAGCTTCTCCACGCCGCTGGGCAGCTCCCCGCCGAGCTGCCGCAGCTGGGCGGCCCGCTCCCGCAGCTGTGCCAGCAGCTCAGCCTCCTCCTCCTCATCCCCAGAGGCGGCTGCCGAGCCGGCACCGGAGGCCGCCGCTGAGCCAAGCGCCGATCCCGCGCCGGAGCCCAGGTCGGCAGCCAGGTGAGGCGGCAGCACGGGGCCGACGAACGCAGCCGCCGTGGTGCCGAACGGGCCCATCGTCAGCCGAGCCGGCGCCGGCGCCTCCGGGGAGGGGGACCGCGACGGCCGCTCCTCCGCCGCCGGGGGCAGCGCCGGCCCGTACACGGGAGACGGCGGTCCGGCCGGGCCGTATACCGGTGACGCAGCGGACGGCAGTTTGGGTCCGTACTCCGGAGAGGGTAATTTGGGGCCGTACTGCGGCGAGGGAGGTTTCTTGGCGCGCGGCGGGGAGCGGCGTCTGACGGCGGCGGGTTTCCGGGGAGGTGGTGCTGGCTGCTCATCCTCCGATTCATCCTCAGTCGAGTCGCCGCCGTAAGAAGTGATCAACTGGATCCTGAGGACACCGAGACAGTACGTTACAGGACAAATAGTGTGTTTACGGGACTCAAGAAATGAAATGTGAAACTTTATTATGCAATGTGACCCAATCAGCTTTATCGCTTCCTGAATTATTTACTGATAAGATAATCACCTAGCAAGGATGACACGAGATTATAAACAACAATGCTCACGGTTTTTGTATAGATATTTGGTATAATGAGTTTCAGGGCACATAAGTTAACTATTATATAACTCTCCCATTTCTCTCCCCACACCGATTACACCAGCTCCAGCTAGCAAGCTGCAGGCCCACTCACCCCTCCTCCATCAGGCGTTTGGGTGTGGGCTCCGGGTCCGCCGGTGGTGGCGGTGGCGGTGGCGGCGGCGGCTGCAGCAGGCTGCTGATGTCCACCGGAGGCTCCCAGGACACCTCGTTGGTGGCTGGGTTCCAGTAGTACGTGTAGCCGGACGTCTCGTCCACACAGGGCTGCCACTCGTTTGGGTATTCCGCGCCTGTAATCCACACAACATTTGGTGATAAAAGATCCTTGTCTTGACTCCAAATCTTACAGAGTTTCATGGTAATTATGGTAATTATCAAAACTGCCACCGGGTGAATAAACATGCATTTGAGAGGCATGTCAGACAAGCAATGATGGAAGGTGGGCTCCCACTCATCAAATATCTTTGACCAAATAGGTACCAACATTGAAAAAAGGCATTCCCTGAAATGCTTAATTTGAATTGGGTACTTGCAGTGACTTTACTTGAGCAGTAACTGCAATGAACCACTTTTATATTTTTTGCTGTATTTTCACTTCAAGGCTTGTTACTGTTATCTAAGATTGTTGTTACTGCTTTGACTTTTTTTGTAGAACAAGTAAAAGTGTCAAAGTGATAAATTGGGCAATAAATAATCTAGGAAGTATCCTACAAGAATAGCTGTCTAAAAATAATGTGAGCAGTGAGCACTAAGGACAAGCCAAGATCTTCTAATACAAAATCATAAGTATGACACCAAAACTCTGGTGAAAGTTGGCAGGTGTCTTATCCAAATAATTCAAAGCTCCCTCCTATGACTTAAGTTAACAAAAAAGCAATCATTACAGGCAGAGTCATAATACCATACAACAAAATAGACAAAACACTACCTCTTGATTCTTGGTTCTCACTGGTGCAATTTATCATGCTCCCCAGAATGAATGTAACAGCCCACACCATCAGTCAGTACGAGAACATAGCAGCCTTACAATGCATGATGAGATATTGGCAATGACTTCCACACAGTTAGGTACAACAATAGCATAAAAAGTGACACACATGCACATAATTCAGCAACACCATGCAAAGCAGAGGAAAAACTAAATGGAATTTACATACTTACCATTATTTTCAAAAGCTCCTGTGTTTGCAGCAGCAGCTGCAGTAGAGCCATCATCATTTGGTCCTTCACTTGAGCTGATAGTTGTCATATTGATCTCTAGAATTAGATGGGA
Source organism: Amphibalanus amphitrite (assembly GCF_019059575.1). Classification (NCBI taxonomy): domain Eukaryota; kingdom Metazoa; phylum Arthropoda; class Thecostraca; order Balanomorpha; family Balanidae; genus Amphibalanus; species Amphibalanus amphitrite. The sequence goes on along the minus strand of NW_024882757.1, from coordinate 128,877 downwards.
AGAAAATGATAATGAGATTTATTATTAGCACAGTTCCAGTTTCAGCATAAGCTAAGTAACTAAGATAAAATGAATTTGAAGTTACTGTTAAACACTTGATGTTAAGGCATCCAAAAGACAAAATCAGTTGAACATAAATAAAGTGAGTACATCCTCACTCAATGTAAGGTGTAAGGATGATCGGCTATTTAGTTTCAGTGCGCCAAGTTTTTGCTCACTTTCCTCTTCCTGGAAGATGAAAGTTGAGACCCGTTGAGGTGAGATACCTTACTAGAACAAGAAAGTGTCTCAAGACTCAAGTTAGCACCTTTTATGCTATCTTGCTTGTTTTCACATTCAGAAACCTTTCAACAGCTGTTCCATCTGTTTTTAGATTGTGTTTCACAATTAAAACCTCACATTAATATAATTGATGTGTTGTTGGGTGCTGATATGAGACATTTGCAACTGATATGGAATAAATGTTAGCCCACACAAACACTGGCGGATCCAGAAAGGTCGCCTTGGATGCTGCAGGGGCATAGGTACCATACCCCCTAAAGGTTGAGGTTCCTTAAAATCCTTAAATCTCTAAAAAATCCTTAAATCCTTAAAAAAAATCCTTAAAAATCCTTAAAATCCTTAAATCGGATTAAGATTGGTTACACATTGCTGTGCAATTTGAAACAAGCTTTTCCCAATGAAAATTTAGTTTCTGCTTTATTCATGAAAAATCACAAATTTTCGTCGATTTCAGGCTCTGCAGTCCGCGGGTGGTCATTTGCCCCAAACAGGTCCCCCGGATCCGCCATTGCACACGAGGCTCCAACTCATTTAAGACCTTTTCAGCCCAACTTGAGATCAAATCTGGGTATAATACGCAAAAGAACAATTAAAGCGTAACATACATACACCCTATCTAACCCGTCCCAAGGTAGGTATATAAAAACACTGATCTAACCCTTGAGCAGTTACATATATCGCCTTGCAATAAATTCACGGTATATAGAGAACTGAATCAATTTTGCAAGGATTTTTCACGCAAATATACACCCTAATCTCACCCAAGGTATATAAAAACACTGATGTAACCCTTGAGCAGTTACATATCAATATCGGCTCTCTCTATCGTCTGGAGGTTTCGAAAGATGCTCTCCAGAGATGGCGCTAGTAAATTTGGCTGACATGACGTCATGCTAAAAAGTGATGGTTTTTGTGAGAGCAAATGTAATAATAGTTGAAAATTTTGTACTTTTGCTTAATTAAGAAAAAATAAATATACAATTGTTCAAAACAGCGTTTTCTTCATTCATCCTTCATTGTTTTAAGAGGAATATAGACAGTTTAAATATTTTTTCTTGACCGCAATTCGCACACGCACTAAATTAAAAGCTGGAGTTTTGTGCGTTCGTAAATCGTGATTTGAGAAAATAAGTTGACAATAATCTTTTGCACTTTTGCTTTACAATCATTTTTCAATGCAGATAAATGCATAAATTATTCGAAAATAGGCATATCTTTGAAATATTATGATTTTCCACAAGCAAATTTTCCCAAAAACTTGAACTACTTACAACTGACGAACGCATCCAATAATCTGGATGTCTTAGGATGAGTTCGTCATTTTTTCCGAAGGAAATACGATACAGTTCAAGCTATTTTACCGATTTATTAGGGTACTTTTGCCAATGAATTAATAAATAAATGACAACAATTAATCTCATTATCAACCATACTCGGAAGAACTTTCTTCGCATAAGCGCGAACACATCCGCGCTTTCATGAAAAGTCACGCCTGTAGATGTCAGGACTGCTGCTTTATGTTTCGCAAGGTGGCGCAGCGCGCAGGGTACCGACTACCGAGGCTGAGGTCTCCAGACTCTCCACCACGATTTAACTTGGAAATGGCCGATGGGGAAGGTCTCACCCAAAAACGGACGCCCTTTTACACAGCTGCATAAAGAGAATGAATTATTAGCATAGCTGACCACACGTCCCCTCCCCCTCTCCGCCCCAGCTCAATAGGAAATATCGCCTATTTTCCTTAGTCAGTTATATTCTGACTAATTTCTCACTCTTCCCAGTAAACCTTAACATGCATGATGCAGATGTCCACTGCGTAAGTCGTGTGCTTTCGTAAGTGTGCCAACTATATAGTGTTGCCTGCCTACACTCTACAGTACAGCCTACTGCTTCCCCATTGTCGTTATAATTGGTGATTCTCAGGTCAAAAGTTACACAGTGGTCTCAGAGAACAATCGTTTCAACAAATTAACGATTCAAACCGTTGCATTCTACTTATATTCCGGTCAGTTCTGCTACTAAACGATTCCGGCAAAACACTCTTTAGGTTATGTATTAGCGAACCACCACACAAAATTCGCCCAATCAATGGTCAGTTATTACTGCTGGGCTGAACCGTCATACGCTATATAGCCTATTATATAGCCTAGTCAATATTTTCAGAACGATACTGACTGACGAAACACAACGTATTCGCGGATTCGCACATACGTTGGCACCCAGGTGGCCTGTCAGCAGCCGCACAAATCCGCACAGCGCAGCCGGGATTTGACATTGAGATGGTACACCGTAAAGCATGCCTTTCCACACAGGCACAAGCACAGGGACACAAATTCTCAAAATCCAAACTTATTCCAATACTGGTCAATTACGAATAGGCATAAAGTTTTGAGGTTTTCTCATGTTCATTCTTCTTTCAACACACGCGGCAGACTGCAGCAGCTGCAGAACATCTCACAGAGCTGCGCTGGATGCAGTCATGAGCTGGGACACGGTTTGTGACCAATGACCGATCGGGGGTGCCAGCCTCCTCCCGGCACGCGATGCACTGGCCGCCGCGCAGTCGATGTCGGGGCACCGCCGGCATTCGCCGACAGGGTTCCATCCGATTCGGTGTATTGGTGGCAGCCCGAACAGTGACCCACGCGAAGCTGGCGGACGTCGATGGCCGATGAGCGATGCCCTTCCGCGACCGGCGGTGGCAGTCGGTCCCACATCAAGAACAGATACCAGTCATGCGGTCAGTCGGCGACGGCGCTGTCGCGAGCCGATCTGATGGTCGCGCGGTGGGCGTTGCCGACGTCCACCGGGACCGTCGACTGGGGGAGCGCGGCCGCCTCTTGGCCGCCGCCTCTGGTCGGCGAGCTCGTTGCGCTGTGGGACGGCATCCACTGCAAGTCGTTCACTGTGAAGCGGTCGTTTGACCGGACCTGGCAGGCGGGGAAAGGGGGCCTCAGATGAAGTAAAACCATCCCTCAGGCCAGCTTGAACTGGCTCTCCACCTCACCATGTTAGATAAGCGGACACCCTCGTGATCATCGCAGCGATGATTGCCAATTGGTGTGTCATTATGGGAGAGGATGCCAGCCTCCTTTGCAAGATAGTCTGCCTTTAACATAGTGCAGCCCGACCCATTGCCTGTGGCGCAGACTGGGCTTGATAATGCAGTGCAGGACACACCAAACGTAAGCGGCCATCTGTACCCCCTGTGCAGTAGGGCTGACTCAAGAGCCCAGAGTTGCCCTCCCCCCCACCATTCTGTGCACGTGATAACTGGATGGGACATGCCATGGTCAGCATCTGTTCAAAAGCTGCCCTAAGCATGTAAAGCTCCAGTGGCATGCTCAAGCATGGTCACAGTCAGTTCTCACTTCTCAGTTGAACCTCCAATGGAAACCCATCACAAAGTAGAGATCAGGGCGCCTCTCACACTGCAGCACACTCAACGACTGAGGCACCATCTCATCACTTGCAGGTGGTTCTTGCCAGGAGCAATGCCAGCCACGCACATCAGGTGATAACAGCAGTGTACAACTGCAATCTACAAGCATCCATGTTCTTTCTGGTTTTCTCCTGTTGAGATCCACTGCCATGCATGAACTTGATGGGCTTTTGTTGCGCTCCTCCCATGTGCAGACAGGTTTCTGCTGAAACAAAGCAAAGCAAATGTGATTAATAATGGCCCTGTTTCACCATCCAGACACTGTGTGCACTGGTAGCTACGGCATACCATAGCATCACTCAAATGACGTTGCATGTGACCTCTTAGTTTATGATCAATCGCGTTTGGAACAGAGTGAGAGGTTCTGAAAAACCGTACCAAGAACAGAGGTTTGAGTTCAAATACTGCTAGCATGCTGCTGGTGCTGGTACCGCAGCGTGCTAGCGTTCTGGGATGCTGTCATAGCTTAGCGTCACAGTGAAGTTTGTTGACACTGCCATGGAAACCCAATGCTCTGACACACGCAGCGCACTGCAGTGCTGAGCACTGCAGTGCGTGCTCTGCCGTGAAACACCACCCATGAACGTTGGTTGCATGACCAGGATGGAGCAGTGTGGCAGACAGTGATTTCAATTTTAATTGCACTTCCTAGAGATTAAAATGTTGTTGGTGAAATTGCTATTCATTATTCCTATTACCATTGTCTAAATTTCACATTTTGATTTCAAGACAGCATCAGCATTGACATGTTATATAAAATAAGGTTTAGACTTCAGGTGGTCCCGGGTTCAGCTATTAAGTAAAACAAGGGCAAAAAATTGTCAAAAAAATATTTTTAAAAAATACCTGCCTTCATCAACACCTCATCTAATCTAACCTCATCCTCATCTAACAAGGCCCTAATAGCAAAAACCGTTTGAATAACAATGTAATATTTTGCAACCGCTGCACCATTACTGTCACGTACGCTATCCCTAGATTGGTTGCTGGTAAGTAGTGGTTGTCGTCATCAACTCGTCATGCAGCAGCTGATTGGGATGGGCGGGGCCTATTTTTATCCAGGCGATAGAGAGAGCCATAAATTCACGGTATATAGAGAACTGAATAAATTTTGCAAGGATTTTTCACGCAAATAAGGATGGCTGATTACATGGGTCTCTTACGTCATCAAAATAAACAAATGCGTAGCCAGGCAAATAATAGCCGGACTCCTCATTCCATGTTTTCTGGTAGTAAAATCAATTTGTTGATGAGGAACGGATAAAAAAAGCTAGATAAGGAATATTTTTGACAACAAACCACAGGGGAGCAATGCCGCTTCAATCCTATTGGCCGTGGTGTCTAACGGTCGCGGCCATATTGCGCAGACCAAGAACCGGCCGCCGCCTGTGTTGAGGAATAGGGAATTCGGGACCTCGATTTACGTTTGCGGCCGCCGCATCCGTTACGTTCAAGTTACGTAGATACGGAACCCGGCATCTTACGCAGAATTGAATGGGGAACACGATCGTATCTTCAGAATTCCTTAAATTCACTCGCCGGACCTACATTTGCCCCGGCCGAGGGGGTTGATTGAACCCACCTCGCTAATGCGCCGCTAATTTAACTAGAATTAAGCGGTTAAGTGGTCGTATGCGGCAAAGTATAATGCAGAGTGACTGGTAGGAACCCGCTGTACAGGTCTCAGGTCAACCGGTGACCTCTGAGGTCAGGTCAAGTGATCTAAGGCACGGGTTCGGTTTTTGGTAAATAACTTCGCCAAAAATGGCCGTAGAGCCGCGATTTTGGCATCATCGTGTTCAGCTAGCTCAGGCGCATCGAATGATATACTTTTTGTTCGGGTCAGGTCAACTTAGGATGTTGACCTCAGGTCAAGGTCAGGTCAGCACCCCCAGGTCACGAAGTTGGTCGAAAGAGGTCATGTCGCATATCATTCGATTCGGCAGGTCTTCCTCAGTCCATTGGTGGCTTTCCCGACTCGCTAGCTCAATTTAATCGGGAGTTATTGAAGTAAAATTGTGACCCTTGTGACGTCACAAATGACGTCACGCAAGGGCAACAATGTAAATATGAAGCATAGAACCTTGCAAGGAGTGCATGAAATCAAGATTCTATGTGCTTGAGATAGTTTCAGATCATTCTCGGCGCCAAAATAGCAGTTTTCATATTTCCCCATTGACTTATAAGGGTTTAAAGGGACCCTCCCACCTTCAAAAAAGTTAATGAATTGGCATGAAAGTGATGTCGCTCGGTTCAGAAAGAGCAAAAACGAATATCTACCAAATTTCATCGAAAAATATTCACCGGTTTTCAAGATATTAGACTTTTACTTTTGTTTACTTTTCGGGATCTCCGCTGTTCCTAGCGACTTTATTTGAAAGTGCGGCATTTGTTGCGCGCAAAGCAGCATATACCACCGCGTGCTACCAAACGTTTTAGTAAAAGATTTAAAATCGTTAGATCTCCGCTGACGTCACAAATTCTAAGGGGGCATACCAATGCATTAGCCCCTTAGAATCCGAAAACTGCAAGTTTGAAATTCGATATCTCCGAATTAAAGCATTTTTCGATGTTGTGAGTGCCCAAACCGGTATTTTCAGGCCATGGCCACCAATTTGGCTATCTCAACTCAAATCTAATGTTAAGGTGGGAGGGTCCCTTTAAGAGATAGGGACTAAGCTGGTCCCACCCTGCAAGTAAAGGGAAGAAATTTCTTGAACACCATAAAGCTGCGGGGTTTGCGACCAGGATAAATGGTGGTTTCTGAGCCTGGCCGCAAACTTGGCTATCTCAACTCAAAACTAATGTTAAAGGGACCCTCCCACCTTCAAAAAAGTTAATGAATTGGCATGAAAGTGATGTCGCTCGGTTCAGAAAGAGCAAAAACGAATATCTACCAAATTTCATCGAAAAATATTCACCGGTTTTCAAGATATTAGACTTTTACTTTTGTTTACTTTTTGTGATCTCCGCTGTTTCTAGCGACTTTATTTGAAAGTGCGGCATTTGTTGCGCGCAAAGCAGCATATACCACCGCGTGCTACAAAACGTTTTAGTCAAACATTTAACGGACGTTCGAAAGCCTGATGACGTCATCAGACTCCCGTAATGGTTAAGAGATAGGGACCACGCTGGTCCCACCCTGCAAGTAAAGGGAAGAAATTTCTTGAACACCATAAAGCTGCGGGGGTTGCGACCAGGATAAATGGTGGTTTCTGAGCCTGGCCGCAAACTTGGCTATCTCAACTCAAAACTAATGTTAAGGTGGGAGGGTCCCTTTAAGGTGGGATGGTCCCTTTAACGTAGTAGTTCCTTATATCTGAGGATTTTTTAGGATTTCATCTTGTTCTCCACTCAATTCTGCGTAAGATGCTGGGTTCTGTGTCCACATAGCTTGAACGTAACGGATGCAGCGACCGCAAACGTAAATCGAGGTCCCGAATTCCCTATTCCCCAACACAGGCGGCGGCCGCTTTCTGGTCTGCGCAACATGGCGGCACCGTTGGACACCATCTGGCGGCCGATGCGCATTCCACATTATAGAGCTCGGGGTTACATGAGCAGAGTTAATATACGCATTACAAACGGACTACAATGGTGAGCGAATAGGAAAATCCGTATGTAACGGAAGTTAGCCCACATTCAGCCCACATTCGGCCCAGCCCAGATTGGGGCTGCCAAATCTAGGGAAAAATCTAGAAATCTAGGGAAAAATCTAAAAACCGTTTTACGCCTAAACGGCTGGAGGAAACTGAAAAATAAGACCACCATTTGAAAGATCTCTTCACCCCGGACCTAATGATATGGTTAAATACCCGATCAATTTAACCAAAAGCATGATTTAACCAGGATGAAAATTTTCGGTCAATGGGGCGGCCCCTACGATTTTCTTCAAAATCGGCATGGTGATACTACAGGCCCAGATGACTAATCTGGCTGAAGAAACCCCTATGGGCATTGAAATCTATGGGGTAAAAACGCCCTTGGAGAGTTTTACCCACGCATTTCTGGCAAGACTATCGCACGCATCCCCCCAATATGGGTATCATATGAAAGCCCATGAAAACCCAAACAAAATGGTGGGGTAAAATTTACCCATTACCCCATCCAGGGTAAAGTTTACCCAAGATGAAAATTTTCGGTCAATGGGGCGGCCCCTACGATTTTCTTCAAAATCGGCATGGTGATACTACAGGCCCAGATGACTAATCTGGCTGAAGAAACCCCTATGGGCATTGAAATCTATGGGGTAAAAACGCCCTTGGAAAGTTTTACCCACGCATTTCTGGCAAGACTATCGCACGCATCCCCCCAATATGGGTATCATATGAAAGCCCATGAAAACCCAAACAAAATGGTGGGGTAAAATTTACCCATTACCCCATCCAGGGTAAAGTTTACCCAAGATGAAAATTTTCGGTCAATGGGGCGGCCCCTACGATTTTCTTCAAAATCGGCATGGTGATACTACAGGCCCAGATGACCAATCTGGCTGAAGAAACCCCTATGGGCATTGAAATCTATGGGGTAAAAACGCCCTTGGAAAGTTTTACCCACGCATTTCTGGCAAGACTATCGCACGCATCCCCCCAATATGGGTATCATATGAAAGCCCATGAAAACCCAAACAAAATGGAGGGGTAAAATTTACCCATTACCCCATCCAGGGTAAAGTTTACCCAAGATGAAAATTTTCGGTCAATGGGGCGGCCCCTACGATTTTCTTCAAAATCGGCATGGTGATACTACAGGCCCAGATGACTAATCTGGCTGAAGAAACCCCTATGGGCATTGAAATCTATGGGGTAAAAACGCCCTTGGAAAGTTTTACCCACGCATTTCTGGCAAGACTATCGCACGCATCCCCCCAATATGGGTATCATATGAAAGCCCATGAAAACCCAAACAAAATGGTGGGATAAAATTTACTCATTACCCCATCCAGGGTAAAGTTTACCCAAGATGAAAATTTTCAGTCAATGGGGCGGCCCCTACGATTTTCTTCAAAATCGGCATGGTGATACTACAGGCCCAGATGACCAATCTGGCTGAAGAAACCCCTATGGGCATTGAAATCTATGGGGTAAAAACGCCCTTGGAAAGTTTTACCCACGCATTTCTGGCAAGACTATCGCACGCATCCCCCAATATGGGTATCATATGAAAGCCCATGAAAACCCAAACAAAATGGTGGGGTAAAATTTACCCATTACCCCATCCAGGGTAAAGTTTAACCAAGATGAAAATTTTCGGTCAATGGGGCGGCCCCTACGATTTTCTTCAAAATCGGCATGGTGATACTACAGGCCAAGATGACTAATCTGGCTGAAGAAACCCCTATGGGCATTGAAATCTATGGGGTAAAAACGCCCTTGGAAAGTTTTACCCACGCATTTCTGGCAAGACTATCGCACGCATCCCCCCAATATGGGTATCATATGAAAGCCCATGAAAACCCAAACAAAATGGTGGGGTAAAATTTACCCATTACCCCATCCAGGGTAAAGTTTACCCAAGATGAAAATTTTCGGTCAATGGGGCGGCCCCTACGATTTTCTTCAAAATCGGCATGGTGATACTACAGGCCCAGATGACTAATCTGGCTGAAGAAACCCCTATGGGCATTGAAATCTATGGGGTAAAAACGCCCTTGGAAAGTTTTACCCACGCATTTCTGGCAAGACTATCGCACGCATCCCCCCAATATGGGTATCATATGAAAGCCCATGAAAACCCAAACAAAATGGTGGGGTAAAATTTACCCATTACCCCATCCAGGGTAAAGTTTACCCAAGATGAAAATTTTCGGTCAATGGGGCGGCCCCTACGATTTTCTTCAAAATCGGCATGGTGATACTACAGGCCCAGATGACTAATCTGGCTGAAGAAACCCCTATGGGCATTGAAATCTATGGGGTAAAAACGCCCTTGGAAAGTTTTACCCACGCATTTCTGGCAAGACTATCGCACGCATCCCCCCAATATGGGTATCATATGAAAGCCCATGAAAACCCAAACAAAATGGTGGGGTAAAATTTACCCATTACCCCATCCAGGGTAAAGTTTACCCAAGATGAAAATTTTCGGTCAATGGGGCGGCCCCTACGATTTTCTTCAAAATCGGCATGGTGATACTACAGGCCCAGATGACCAATCTGGCTGAAGAAACCCCTATGGGCATTGAAATCTATGGGGTAAAAACGCCCTTGGAAAGTTTTACCCACGCATTTCTGGCAAGACTATCGCACGCATCCCCCCAATATGGGTATCATATGAAAGCCCATGAAAACCCAAACAAAATGGTGGGGTAAAATTTACCCATTACCCCATCCAGGGTAAAGTTTACCCAAGATGAAAATTTTCAGTCAATGGGGCGGCCCCTACGATTTTCTTCAAAATCGGCATGGTGATACTACAGGCCCAGATGACCAATCTGGCTGAAGAAACCCCTATGGGCATTGAAATCTATGGGGTAAAAACGCCCTTGGAAAGTTTTACCCACGCATTTCTGGCAAGACTATCGCACGCATCCCCCCAATATGGGTATCATATGAAAGCCCATGAAAACCCAAACAAAATGGTGGGGTAAAATTTACCCATTACCCCATCCAGGGTAAAGTTTACCCAAGATGAAATTTTTCGGTCAATGGGGCGGCCCCTACGATTTTCTTCAAAATCGGCATGGTGATACTACAGGCCCAGATGACTAATCTGGCTGAAGAAACCCCTATGGGCATTGAAATCTATGGGGTAAAAACGCCCTTGGAAAGTTTTACCCACGCATTTCTGGCAAGACTATCGCACGCATCCCCCCAATATGGGTATCATATGAAAGCCCATGAAAACCGAAACAAAATGGTTGGGTAAAATTTACCCATTACCCCATCCAGGGTAAAGTTTACCCAAGATGAAAATTTTCGGTCAATTGGGCGGCCCCTACGATTTTCTTCAAAATCGGCATGGTGATACTACAGGCCCAGATGACTAATCTGGCTGAAGAAACCCCTATGGGCATTGAAATGTATGGGGTAAAAACGCCCTTGGAAAGTTTTACCCACGCATTTCTGGCAAGACTATCGCACGCATCCCCCCAATATGGGTATCATATGAAAGCCCATGAAAACCCAAACAGAATGGTGGGGTAAAATTTACCCATTACCCCATCCAGGGTAAAGTTTACCCAAGATGAAAATTTTCGGTCAATGGGGCGGCCCCTACGATTTTCTTCAAAATCGGCATGGTGATACTACAGGGCCAGATGACTAATCTGGCTGAAGAAACCCCTATGGGCATTGAGATCTATGGGGTAAAAACGCCCTTGGAAAGTTTTACCCACGCATTTCTGGGAAGACTATCGCACGCATCCCCCCAATATGGGTATCATATGAAAGCCCATGAAAACCCAAACAAAATGGTGGGGTAAAATTTACCCATTACCCCATACAGGGTAAAGTTTACCAAAGATGAAAATTTTCGGTTAATGAGGCGGCCCCTACGATTTTCTTCAAAATCGGCATGGTGATACTACAGTTCCAGATGACCAATCTGGCTGAAGAAACCCCTATGGGCATTGAAATCTATGGGGTAAAAACGCCCTTGGAGAGTTTTACCCACGCATTTCTGGCAAGACTATCGCACGCATCCCCCAATATGGGTATCATATGAAAGCCCATGAAAACCCAAACGAAATGGTGGGGTAAAATTTACCCATTACCCCATCCAGGGTAAAGTTTACCCAAGATGAAAATTTTCGGTCAATGGGGCGGCCCCTACGATTTTCTTCAAAATCGGCATGGTGATATTACAGGCCCAGATGACCGATCTGGCTGAAGAAACCCCTATGGGCATTGAAATCTACGGGGTAAAAACGCCCTTGGAGAGTTTTACCCACGCATTTCTGGGAAGACTATCGCACGCATCCCCCCAATATGGGTATCATATGAAAGCCCATGAAAACCCAAACAAAATGGTGGGGTAAAATTTACCCATTACCGCATCCAGGGTAAAGTTTACCCATGATGAAAATTTTCGGTCAATGGGGCGGCCCCTACGATTTTCTTCAAAATCGGCATGGTGATACTACAGGCCCAGATGACTAATCTGGCTGAAGAAACCCCTATGGGCATTGAAATCTATGGGGTAAAAACGCCCTTGGAAAGTTTTACCCACGCATTTCTGGCAAGACTATCGCACGCATCCCCCCAATATGGGTATCATATGAAAGCCCATGAAAACCCAAACAAAATTGTTGGGTAAAATTTACCCATTATCCCATCCAGGGTAAAGTTTACCCAAGATGAAAATTTTCGGTCAATGGGGCGGCCCCTACGATTTTCTGCAAAATCGGCATGGTGATACTACAGGCCCAGATGACTAATCTGGCTGAAGAAACCCCTATGGGCATTGAAATCTATGGGGTAAAAACGCCCTTGGAAAGTTTTACCCACGCATTTCTGGCAAGACTATCGCACGCATCCCCCCAATATGGGTATCATATGAAAGCCCATGAAAACCGAAACAAAATGGTTGGGTAAAATTTACCCATTACCCCATCCAGGGTAAAGTTTACCCAAGATGAAAATTTTCGGTCAATTGGGCGGCCCCTACGATTTTCTTCAAAATCGGCATGGTGATACTACAGGCCCAGATGACTAATCTGGCTGAAGAAACCCCTATGGGCATTGAAATGTATGGGGTAAAAACGCCCTTGGAAAGTTTTACCCACGCATTTCTGGCAAGACTATCGCACGCATCCCCCCAATATGGGTATCATATGAAAGCCCATGAAAACCCAAACAAAATGGTGGGGTAAAATTTACCCATTACCCCATCCAGGGTAAAGTTTACCCAAGATGAAAATTTTCGGTCAATGGGGCGGCCCCTACGATTTTCTTCAAAATCGGCATGGTGATACTACAGGGCCAGATGACTAATCTGGCTGAAGAAACCCCTATGGGCATTGAGATCTATGGGGTAAAAACGCCCTTGGAAAGTTTTACCCACGCATTTCTGGGAAGACTATCGCACGCATCCCCCCAATATGGGTATCATATGAAAGCCCATGAAAACCCAAACAAAATGGTGGGGTAAAATTTACCCATTACCCCATACAGGGTAAAGTTTACCAAAGATGAAAATTTTCGGTTAATGAGGCGGCCCCTACGATTTTCTTCAAAATCGGCATGGTGATACTACAGTTCCAGATGACCAATCTGGCTGAAGAAACCCCTATGGGCATTGAAATCTATGGGGTAAAAACGCCCTTGGAGAGTTTTACCCACGCATTTCTGGCAAGACTATCGCACGCATCCCCCAATATGGGTATCATATGAAAGCCCATGAAAACCCAAACGAAATGGTGGGGTAAAATTTACCCATTACCCCATCCAGGGTAAAGTTTACCCAAGATGAAAATTTTCGGTCAATGGGGCGGCCCCTACGATTTTCTTCAAAATCGGCATGGTGATATTACAGGCCCAGATGACCGATCTGGCTGAAGAAACCCCTATGGGCATTGAAATCTACGGGGTAAAAACGCCCTTGGAGAGTTTTACCCACGCATTTCTGGGAAGACTATCGCACGCATCCCCCCAATATGGGTATCATATGAAAGCCCATGAAAACCCAAACAAAATGGTGGGGTAAAATTTACCCATTACCGCATCCAGGGTAAAGTTTACCCATGATGAAAATTTTCGGTCAATGGGGCGGCCCCTACGATTTTCTTCAAAATCGGCATGGTGATACTACAGGCCCAGATGACTAATCTGGCTGAAGAAACCCCTATGGGCATTGAAATCTATGGGGTAAAAACGCCCTTGGAAAGTTTTACCCACGCATTTCTGGCAAGACTATCGCACGCATCCCCCCAATATGGGTATCATATGAAAGCCCATGAAAACCCAAACAAAATTGTTGGGTAAAATTTACCCATTATCCCATCCAGGGTAAAGTTTACCCAAGATGAAAATTTTCGGTCAATGGGGCGGCCCCTACGATTTTCTGCAAAATCGGCATGGTGATACTACAGGCCCAGATGACTAATCTGGCTGAAGAAACCCCTATGGGCATTGAAATCTATGGGGAAAAAACGCCCTTGGAAAGTTTTACCCACGCATTTCTGGCAAGACTATCGCACGCATCCCCCCAATATGGGTATCATATGAAAGCACAGGAAAACTCAAACAAAATGGTGGGGTAAAATTTACCGATTACCCCATCCAGGGTAAAGTTTACCCAAGATGAAAATTTTCGGTCAATAGGGCGGCCCCTACGATTTTCTTCAAAATCGGCATGATGATACTACAGGCCCAGATGACTAATCTGGCTGAAGAAACCCCTATGGGCATTGAAATCTATAGGGTAAAAACGCCCTTGGAAAGTTTTACCCACGCATTTCTGGCAAGACTATCGCACGCATCCCCCCAATATGGGTATCATATGAAAGCCCATGAAAACCCAAACAAAATGGTGGGGTAAAATTTACCCATTACCCCATCCAGGGTAAAGTTTACCCAAGATGAAAATTTTCGGTCAATGGGGTGGCCCCTACGATTTTCTTCAAAATCGGCATGGTGATACTACAGGCCCAGATGACTAATCTGGCTGAAGAAACCCCTATGGGCATTGAAATCTATGGGGTAAAAACGCCCTTGGAAAGTTTTACCCACGCATTTCTGGCAAGACTATCGCACGCATCCCCCCAACATGGGTATCATATGAAAGCCAATGAAAACCCAAACAAAATGGTGGGATAAAATTTACCCATTGCCCATCCAGGGTAAAGTTAACCCAAGATGAAAATTTTCAGTCAATGGGGCGGCCCCTACGATTTTCTTCAAAATCGGCATGGTGATACTACAGGCCCAGATGACCAATCTGGCTGAAGAAACCCCTATGGGCATTGAAATCTATGGGGTAAAAACGCCCTTGGAAAGTTTTACCCACGCATTTCTGGCAAGACTATCGCACGCATCCCCCCAATATGGGTATCATATGAAAGCCCATGAAAACCCAAACAAAATGGTGGGGTAAAATTTACCCATTACCCCATCCAGGGTAAAGTTTACCCAAGATGAAAATTTTCGGTCAATGGGGCGGCCCCTACGATTTTCTTCAAAATCGACATGGTGATACTACAGGCCCAGATGACTAATCTGGCTGAAGAAACCCCTATGGGCATTGAAATCTATGGGGTAAAAACGCCCTTGGAAAGTTTTAACCACGCATTTCTGGCAAGACTATCGCACGCATCCCCCCAATATGGGTATCATATGAAAATTTTTTGACCGAAAATTTTCATCTTGGGTAAACTTCACCCTGGATGGGGTAATTGGTAAATTTTACCCCACCATTTTGTTTGGGTTTTCATGGGCTTTCATATGATACCCATATTGGGGGGATGCGTGCGATAGTCTTGCCAGAAATGCGTGGGTAAAACTTTCCAAGGGCGTTTTCACCCCATAGATTTCAATGCCAATAGGGGTTGCTTCAGCCAGATTAGTCATCTGGGCCTGTAGTATCACCATGCCGATTTTGAAGAAAATCGTACGGGCCCCCCCATTGACCGAAAATTTTCATCTTGGGTAAACTTTACCCTGGATAGGGTAATGGGTAAATTTTACCCCACCATTTTGTTTGGGTTTTCATGGGCTTTCATATGATACCCATATTGGGGGATGCGTGCGATAGTCTTGCCAGAAATGCGTGGGTAAAACTTTCCAAGGGCGTTTTTACCCCATAGATTTCAATGCCCATAGGGGTTTCTTCAGCCAGATTGGTCATCTGGGCCTGTAGTATCACCATGCCGATTTTGAAGAAAATCGTAGGGGCCGCCCCATTGACCGAAAATTTTCATCTTGGGTAAGTTTTACCCTGGATGGGGTAATGGGTAAATTTTACCCCACCATTTTGTTTGGGTTTTCATGGGCTTTCATATGATACCCATATTGGGGGGATGCGTGCGATAGTCTTGCCAGAAATGCGTGGGTAAAACTTTCCAAGGGTGTTTTTACCCCATAGATTTCAATGCCCATAGGGGTTTCTTCAGCCAGATTGGTCATCTGGGCCTGTAGTATCACCATGCCGATTTTGAAGAAAATCGTAGGGGCCGCCCCATTGACCGAAAATTTTCATCTTGGGTAAGTTTTACCCTGGATGGGATAATGGGTAAATTTTACCCTACAATTTTGTTTGGGTTTTCATGGGCTTTCATATGATACCCATATTGGGGGGATGCGTGCGATAGTCTTGCCAGAAATACGTGGGTAAACATTCCAAGGGCGTTTTTACCCCATAGATTTAAATGCCCATAGGGGTTTCTTCAGCCAGATTGGTCATCTGGGCCTGTAGTATCACCATGCCGATTTTGAAGAAAATCGTAGGGGCCGCCCCATTGACCGAAAATTTTCATCTTGGGTAAGTTTTACCCTGGATGGGGTAATGGGTAAATTTTACCCCACCATTTTGTTTGGGTTTTCATGGGCTTTCATATGATACCCATATTATGGGGATGCATGCGATAGTCTTGCCAGAAATGCGTGGGTAAAACTTTCCAAGGGCGTTTTTACCCCATAGATTTCAATGCCCATAGGGGTTTCTTCAGCCAGATTGGTCATCTGGGCCTGTAGTATCACCATGCCGATTTTGAAGAAAATCGTAGGGGCCGCCCCATTGACCGAAAATTTTCATCTTGGGTAAGTTTTACCCTGGATGGGATAATGGGTAAATTTAACCCTACAATTTTGTTTGGGTTTTCATGGGCTTTCATATGATACCCATATTGGGGGGATGCGTGCGATAGTCTTGCCAGAAATACGTGGGTAAACATTCCAAGGGCGTTTTTACCCCATAGATTTAAATGCCCATAGGGGTTTCTTCAGCCAGATTGGTCATCTGGGCCTGTAGTATCACCATGCCGATTTTGAAGAAAATCGTAGGGGCCGCCCCATTGACCGAAAATTTTCATCTTGGGTAAGTTTTACCCTGGATGGGATAATGGGTAAATTTTACCCTACAATTTTGTTTGGGTTTTCATGGGCTTTCATATGATACCCATATTGGGGGGATGCGTGCGATAGTCTTGCCAGAAATACGTGGGTAAACATTCCAAGGGCGTTTTTACCCCATAGATTTAAATGCCCATAGGGGTTTCTTCAGCCAGATTGGTCATCTGGGCCTGTAGTATCACCATGCCGATTTTGAAGAAAATCGTAGGGGCCGCCCCATTGACCGAAAATTTTCATCTTGGGTAAGTTTTACCCTGAATGGGGTAATGGGTAAATTTTACCCCACCATTTTGTTTGGGTTTTCATGGGCTTTCATATGATACCCATATTGGGGGGATGCGTGCGATAGTCTTGCCAGAAATGCGTGGGTAAAACTTTCCAAGGGCGTTTTTACCCCATGGATTTCAATGCCCATAGGGGTTTCTTCAGCCAGATTAGTCATCTGGGCCTGTAGTATCACCATGCCGATTTTGAAGAAAATCGTAGGGGCCGCCCCATTGACCGAAAATTTTTATCTTGGGTAAACTTTACCCTGGATAGGGTAATGGGTAAATTTTACCCCACCATTTTGTTTTGGTTTTCATGGGCTTTCATATGATACCCATATTGGGGGGATGCGTGCGATAGTCTTGCCAGAAATGCGTGGGTAAAACTTTCCAAGGGCGTTTTTACCCCATAGATTTCAATGCCCATAGGGGTTTCTTCAGCCAGATTGGTCATCTGGGCCTGTAGTATCACCATGCCGATTTTGAAGAAAATCGTAGGGGCCGCCCCATTGACCGAAAATTTTCATCTTGGGTAAGTTTTACCCTGGATGGGGTAATGGGTAAATTTTACCCCACCATTTTGTTTGGGTTTTCATGGGCTTTCATATGATACCCATATTGGGGGGATGCGTGCGATAGTCTTGCCAGAAATGCGTGGGTAAAACTTTCCAAGGGCGTTTTTACCCCATAGATTTCAATGCCCATAGGGGTTTCTTCAGCCAGATTGGTCATCTGGGCCTGTAGTATCACCATGCCGATTTTGAAGAAAATCGTAGGGGCCGCCCCATTGACCGAAAATTTTCATCTTGGGTAAGTTTTACCCTGGATGGGATAATGGGTAAATTTTACCCCACCATTTTGTTTGGGTTTTCATGGGCTTTCATATGATACCCATATTGGGGGGATGCGTGCGATAGTCTTGCCAGAAATGCGTGGGTAAAACTTTCCAAGGGCGTTTTTACCCCATAGATTTCAATGCCCATAGGGGTTTCTTCAGCCAGATTGGTCATCTGTGCCTGTAGTATCACCATGCCGATTTTGAAGAAAATCGTAGGGGCCGCCTCATTGTCCGAAAATTTTCATCTTGGGTAAACTTTACCCTAGATGGGGTAATGGGTAAATTTTACCCCACCATTTTGTTTGGGTTTTATGGGCTTTCATATGATACCCATATTGGGGGGATGCGTGCGATAGTCTTGCCAGAAATGCGTGGGTAAAACTTTCCAAGGGCGTTTTTACCCCATGGATTTCAATGCCCATAGGGGTTTCTTCAGCCAGATTAGTCATCTGGGCCTGTAGTATCACCATGCCGATTTTGAAGAAAATCGTAGGGGCCGCCCAATTGACCGAAAATTTTCATCTTGGGTAAACTTTACCCTGGATAGGGTAATGGGTAAATTTTACCCCACCATTTTGTTTGGGTTTTCATGGGCTTTCATATGATACCCATATTGGGGGGATGCGTGCGATAGTTTTGCCAGAAATGCGTGGGTAAAACTTTCCAAGGGCGTTTTTACCCCATAGATTTCAATGCCCATAGGGGTTTCTTCAGCCAGATTGGTCATCTGGGCCTGTAGTATCACCATGCCGATTTTGAAGAAAATCGTAGGGGCCGCCCCATTGACCGAAAATTTTGATCTTGGGTAAGTTTTACCCTGGATGGGGTAATGGGTAAATTTTACCCCACCATTTTGTTTGGGTTTTCATGGGCTTTCATATGATACCCATATTGGGGGGATGCGTGCGATAGTCTTGCCAGAAATGCGTGGCTAAAACTTTCCAAGGGTGTTTTTACCCCATAGATTTCAATGCCCATAGGGGTTTCTTCAGCCAGATTGGTCATCTGGGCCTGTAGTATCACCATGCCGATTTTGAAGAAAATCGTAGGGGCCGCCCCATTGACCGAAAATTTTCATCCTGGTTAAATCATGCTTTTGGTTAAATTGATCCAGTATTTAACCATATCATTAGGTCCGGGGTGAAGAGATCTTTCAAATGGTGGTCTTATTTTTCAGTTTCCTCCAGCCGTTTAGGCGTAAAACGGTTTTTAGATTTTTCCCTAGATTTCTAGATTTTTCCCTAGATTTGGCAGCCCCAATCTGGGCTGGGCCGAATGTGGGCTGAATGTGGGCTAACTTCCGTTACATAAAATCCGTTCCTGATACGCATTTACTTGCTCATGTAACCCCGGTAAGAGTTCAGTGCAACAAACAGAGCAAAGGTTCTATAGAAGGGCGTTTCGTCTGAAATGTAATAAGTACTGATTACGTCATTTTACATTTACAGACAAAAAAGGTACAAGCAATTATTGGCGCTGCATTTGCAATGGCGCAGAAAGTGCAATTTTGGCGCGTTGAGTAATCGTGTTGGCTGAGAGCTGACGCTGAGGATGGGAGTTGGCATTTTTTAAAATGTTTTTATTGCATGTTAGTGTAGACAATAAACAATAATAGATAGGTATCTAACGGAGCGATCATCTATCTCACGCACTGATAACACTACTGAATGAATAAATTCAGTGCAGGAAGGAGAAGCATTGGTATCGACTATCGAGAGGTCCGACACGAAGATACAATGTCAATAAGGAGATTGAGATAGTTACATACGTCTGATACACAAACGCCACTCACGTGTGGGTGGATGATGCTACAGGTTACAAAAAAAATGAAACTGGTGACAGGGCTTCCGGCCGGGACCCATCCGGGACCCATGGCCCGGCCCGGAAGGAAATGGCCCGCGTCGGTCACCACACCCTGACCAAACCAGCCTTGCTTGAGAGTTGAGGGTCTCCATGAGCCCTGCGTGGGCCCCACGCTGGTCTCTGAAGTTTGAGTGCTTCACGCCGACTTCTAAGCTCCCCATGCCTGACGTCAGCCACCGCGCGGCAGCCGACCGCCGGGCGCCGGGGACTCCATGCCGCTGCCTACCTTGGGTCCCCATGGCCATGCCGGCCACTGAGGCCTCCACACCGGCCTCTGAGGGCTGAGGCCCCATGCCTGCTACTGAGGGCCCCATGTCGGCCTCTGTTTTCGAAAGGCCCCATGTCGGCCTCTTGACTCGGGGCTCCTTGTTGGCCTCAGACTCGAAAGAGTTCATGCCTTTCTGTTTTCCGGACTCCGAGCGCCAAAAGAAATCGGTTTCATCCAAGAGCCCCCCCCCATTCAATATCGGTGGAATGAAATGAAAGTACATACGTATGTAATTTATCCCTTTCAAGCTGCAAACAAACCTGAGATATATTTTTCAGGACCTATATTCAATGACTGATGCTGCATGTCAATGATCTCGTCAATCTTTAAATTGACGAATGTCAAGTTGAGTTGAGGCCTAACCATGGAGTGCTGGCGTCGGGGCCTTCGTGGCTCAGATCCAGATGCCAGATAAAAGTTTGCACTTTACTGTAATTCTTAATACTTGGAGCCACCTTCGCTGAATATTGATATTACCCGATGAAACGGTTCTCATATCGCGAGACGTTTGTTATTTCACCACTTAGTTTTTACTCGTGATCAGCATAATTCGTTCATTTATCGTTAATTGTCTTACTCGATGATCTTTCAGATTCTACCCAGAGCTATTTTCCGCCAGTGAATACTAGACCAAGAGAAGACAGCAAAGAAAGACATTAGTTTTGAGTGACTCGCTCGTTGCTCAACGAATTTTCTCGTAACACATTCTCTGGGCCGTACCCTCGGTGGCATGGTCATCAAGTCCCTCGCTCACTACGTCCAGTTTGTCAGAATGCCTCCTGTTTCATTGCTTCCTCGTTTTCCAGGGCGCATGGATTAGATTCCACGTCGAATGCCTACCGAGTCCGTTGTCTCCAACTAGCGCCGACATCAACCACCGGACCTCTCGACCTCCGAACGATAACATGGACGACCGTCCTGTGGCCTGCCTTCTGCAATTTAGAGGTAGTTGAGACCATGCACCATGCAGTTGAAATGACGCCACGGAATGTCATCCGATCATACTCTCAAGAATGATTGGAATTTGGATTAGGTAACTTTGTGATGAATGTATTTTGTTTTCACCTTTTTTGAAATAATAGTGCTTCAAACATGTTCGGGATGCATTTTGATTTGCGTTTGTATCCGCTGGTGTCCTGTTTGAGTTACGATTTCCCGCATAGCTTTGCGTTTCAATATTTTTTTTTTACACCCGCAGGTATTTCTTTTTTTTTTGTCTACCTTATTTTGAAACGCTTTCGCAGAATCCCAGCTTACACTGTCTGTGATAAGAAGGACTTATAAGTAAAGTATCGTATAAAACACCGCTGATGGACTCTCCAAGATGGTGTGTTTATATCGGTTATATCCTAATTTTACCTCTGTTTATGTTTCACAGACCTAACCCGATGATTGAAGGCAATACTGCCCTGTGGACTGAAGTCCGCCTCAGCCTGGAGCCGTGGTTCGGATTCGGCGGCGGGTCGCCTGGCGCCGCCCCTCTCCTCTCGCGGCTGCAGAGGCGCGGCCACTTTATCTTGCCGGTCCAATTTACCGAACGGCCCGGCCGCCGCACCAATCAGCTGGGCGCCGGCCCTCGCGCATGCGCACTGCGCCGTTAAAGGCCCGGGAGCGGGCTGATTAGCATTGGGATGTGAGCGGCCGGCGCGGGGGGTGGCGGTGCGCGCGGCGCGGCCAGACGGCTCACGGCGGCGGAGCGGGCCGGGTCTATGGTGCGCCGAGATGGCTGCCGTGCAGGAGGCGCCCTTGAGACTAGTGCGGCCGGCGGCGGCGGCAGCGGCACGCCGCTCGCCCGACCCTCTACTGGACATCTGTGCGCGCGCCGTGGCCGAGACGGTGCCCTTCCAGCGGATTGAGGAGCGCTACGCGCGCATTCCGGAGCCCGTGCAGCGGCGCATCATCTTCTGGTCTTTTCCGCGCAACGAGCATGACATCTTCATGTACTCGTCGCTCAGCAAGGCGGCCTCATCCGCCAGCAGCAGCAGCGGCGGCAACGGGGACTACCAGAGCCTGCCGTTCCACAAGGGCGTGCGCCTGTTGGAGACGGGCTGTGTGGAGAGCGTCCTGCAAGTCGGTGAGTGCCGAGATCTCGGCGGGGGTCGGGAGGGAGGCCGTGACCCGTCCGGTGACCTGGGGAGAGGGTGCGGGCGTCGCACTCCCGCTGGGCCGTGACGAACGGCCGTGGGCCAGGGACGTGCCTCGGAGGTAAATCCGTGGACGAGGAGTGGGCTGTAAAACGTCCTTCAGGCGGTCACGAAGGCAAAGGAGGATAGATAAAGGTTTGATATGGCGAAGATTGAACTAACTGTCGTGTTACTGTAGGTACAGTAAAAGATGCATTTTCATTTATCTTCTTCGTGAACTTTACACTGTCTCTTGCTTCATTTCATTCAGCAACTTGAAATTGAGTGTTCTTGCGTCAGAATTGTACGCAGCACTTAATGATGCATTACGTCAAGATATCTGCCATTTGAACTTATCGAAGTCTTGGCCAATCGTTCAGATTGCCAGAGCTATCTTCATTTGTACTAGTGACCCGGATGTGACACACCCGTACTTGAGTACAAAAATCCGACGCCGGATGGGAATCTACAATCGCGGGGCATCCTTGCACCGAAGGTGGACACTGAATGTTCCTGGTGGCATTGTTTCGTATCCGTTAGCTGATGAGGAACACGAGGTCGTTTCCGTATGATGTTCACCTTAGGGCGCTCAGTGCTTATTTTTGTGGACCTTGTGTCACAGGAAAACTAGCCGACAATCATAACGGTCAGATATTTTAAGCATCTGAATACGTACGGTTGGCAACGTTATTCTAACGTCTTAGAGGAATGATATGAAAGTGGAGCAACAGTGGAGCTTGTAGGTGGCGTTCAATGGTAAAAATTGCAACATAAAGCCGGGTCTTCTGGGCGTTGAGTATTCTTTTCAAATTTCAGTCACCGTGCCAAATGTGGCCCAAATCTCCGGGTCCAAGTGTCTTAGCACCGAAATGGCGGTAAATTGCTCATTGTTGGAATAAGACAGCCCTCGCAAATTAAGTCAAACACAATGAGAGATAGTGCGACGGTAAGTGCTGAAAGATGGCGTCAAATATGATATTTAGGGGAATTGAACCATTCACCTCCGCAGACTTCCCTACGTGGTGGTTGCACCGTAAACATTTATCTTTAGCGTCGAGGAAAGTGATATTCATTGTTGGAGCTGCGTCGTCGTGCTGTGCCTCACCGATAAAGGAGTCACCGATAAGTAAACGATTGAGAAGTACAGTCCACAGCAGAAGTAATGTGCGGTTTCAGTCATGGGTATGTTCTGCTTCTGAAGCTTAGGAACGATTAGCCAAACTACAATGAAACTTTGAATGTAGCTTATATGTATCGTCACCCTTGCAGCTGCAATTTTAGCTATTGACATCTTCTTTTCGATCACTCCGCATTAAACAATCGCCAGTCAAAGCCAATCGTTGAGATTGGTAAAACCCTACATTACTTCAGCGGTGGGCTGTACGTGTGCCTTACTGTGAAAGGTTCTAGGCATTGGTAAGCATCGCGGTTTTGGTTTGGTATTTCTGACTGCGTCGTCAGTCGTTCGCCATCCTGCATACTTTACCGTGGATATATCTGTATATAGAACTGTAAACGGGCTCTAACTCACGTGATTGTTTGAACTTGGCCTGCTGGACTGCGGCACGGTGCTCCCAAGCCGCTCTGCGAGCTGACATGTCAGCAACTGAATTTTCACGAGCTGTGAAACCTTCAGTGCGTGCGCCAACGCAACTCATAAAAACGACATCGCCCGACTTTGAAGTGAAATGATATAAAGTTAGTCACTCATTTGTCAACATGAGGTCACTGACCTGGTTTAGAGAAGTCGGGGATAGGAACCTCTCCCCGACTCTCTCAACCGGCTCTCTCTATCTCTCTAAGATATGCCGCTCTCGCAGCGTTCGACCCGAATCACGCGTAGCCAATTAGGGCTCCGCGAACCGGCGGTGACGTCTGTGTGATGTCTGTGACGTCAGTTGGTGGATTTACGGCCCCTGGCGCCGTCTGACTCGCCGGGCGACGGTCATGCCACCAGGACCACACGCATCGAGCCGCCGGCCGCGAAATTCTGACAAAGTCCACCAGCCCAACGGCGAGTTCTGACAGAAACCACGAGCCGATCGGGCAATTCTGACAGAAACCTTGATCCCAACGGCAGATTCTGACAGAAGCTGCGGACCGAGTAACGATTTCTGAGAGAATCCCAGAGCCGACAACTGAGAAGACGCGAGCCCACTGCGTCGGGCGGCCAGGGTGCGGCAGAAGTCTCCATGTCGCGTTGCCTAGGGACCCATTCTCCTAGACGGCTATGTTCGAACTCAAAAGCGGACTGGTTGGAACTTGGATGTGGCGTGCCTACTGCTTAGTGACTGGGCTGCATCTTACGCTTTGTTTTGCCCTGATGAAGAAACAAGCGTCAACTTTATAAACTCGACAATTTGCCCAGCTCCACCGTCGTCCTTGCTACCGCTGGATCCCCAGCCCCGCCGCAGTCACCGCAGTTTCTGGCCTTCCCGCCACCACCAGGCCCCTGGTCTTGCCACCGCCGCGAAGCTGCACCCCTAGCCCTGCCACCGCGCGCACCGCGCCGCTGCGCCCCCAGCCTTCCCACTGTCACCGCTGCACCCCCAGCCTTGCCTCTGCCACCGTCTCGTGCCGTGCGACCGCCGCCGTCTGCTGTTCAGCTGGGGGCGGGCGGCCGTGTCGTCGTCAAGGACTGTCTGAGACGCCTCCAGCCAGCGGCGGCCCCGGCGGCGGCGGCGGCACAAAACGATGGTCTGGCGGCGGCGGCCGGACGTCCCAGCGGCGGTCCCTGCGGCAGTCCCAGCCGCCCGCAGTGCCCACATCCGCCATCAAGGCGCTAATGGTGTCCGGCAGACCCCCACGGACCGACTCTGGTCGATAGTGACCGGTCACCGATGGTCACGTGGGGATGGCGTGGGCTCTCAGGTCGCAAGTGGTCAATGATAAAAATGGTGATGATTTTGGTATCGCGTCGTATTGCGTCAGGTAGAAGGTGATATGAAGTAAATGGGCACAGATCAAGTGCACCGATTCTTTGAGTAGAGCTAGCTCGAGAAAACTATGTTGTAGCCTGTAGGGCGCTGCGACATGGTATGATCACAATACCATACCCCTTGTACCATACCCCATACCAAATCATACGATTTGGCCTGCCCTCTGTGTCCGACCAGTGCTGTCGGTTCTCGCGGGTGGCGGGGCCGGACCGGCACCACTGACCCCCGGCGCCCGGTCGGCGGGGCGGTGCTCTGTAATCCTCCGGTCCTCCGGCCGGCCGGCAGTGGCCGTTTGTTACCGACCGGCCTGTACCGGTCACACGACCGCCACTTACCACCCGGACGGCCGCGCCGGTTAGCACTTACCGGCCGATAGGTGGACGACAAAAAACCGCGCCCCACGGTAGTGATCACACCCATCACACTGCGGACGGGACGGACCTCGGGCGGCCGGCGGTACGTCTGAGCTCTGAGCAGACGTCTGACGCAGTGCCGCCTGTCTGCCGACTCACGACGGGACTGCAAAACTCCCCCATGAACAAGGAGAGACAGTCACCGCCCGCAGTGCTGTCACGTTTTATGAATTTGCGGCGTCTCGATGGTCTTCTGTGGCGGCGGCGGCGGCGGCGGCGGCGGGGCGCAGGGGTTGTTTCGACTGGTTCTAGGGAGAATGTGTGCGCCCGCGGGCTCCGCGCTTGCTCTCTTCCCCGGATGATTCCAGAGCCGGAGCTGAACTAAGCACCGAACATGGAGCAGAACTGACTACTAGATCACGGTCGCGCTGACCACTAACCACCGCCCGGAGTGGGAGGCGGTCCGACGGGGCACAGGTCGGCGGCGGAGCGACGGAACTTCCACGACCGCCGGAAATGCCTCGCCTTGTCCACGACCGCGGCCTCTGTTCTCAGCGGGCGGCCGCCGCTCGCAGCGCCCTAGGCTCGGACATATGCGGTCCGAAGGTCTGACATGGCATAATTCGGCGCCGGAGGCTGAGATGTTACTCGCAGATTCGTGCGGCGCGCACGGAGTGACCGCAGCCGGGGCGGGGCTGGCGGGCGGCCCTTCTCAGTTGACCGACACTCCGGTTCTTAGTGGACTCGTCCAGAATCTGCAAGACGCTTGTGGACAAGAGGTTTCGGAGCTCTCTTCCGACGTCCTAATGACACCAGCTACCAAGGCCGTATGGTCCCCGACCCCCTGTTCGACATACAGCAGCCGCTCCGTGCTGTCACCGCCCCGTGAGCCGCCGAGGTCACATTCCGTGACCATGCCGGGGCGTGAGGCGGCGTCTGTCAGCCCCCGCGACCCCCGCGGCGTCCCGTCCCCGACCGGCGTCATGGCCTGACCATCGATCACGGCCACAGCCGACCGGGTCCCGGCGGTGCAGTGATTGACCGTCGAGGGCCGCCGGCATCTCGGGGGGCCCGTGTCGGCCGTGCGCCGCTCCCTGCCGGTCGAACAAAGGCAGCCAGCCGCTGCATTGTTCGAACTTCCTCCAGAAGATCCTTAGACTTTTTAGGCTGTTTGATCTTGATGGCGATCGAGGCTGATCTGTCAGGCACGCCGGCCGGTCGGGGATCTGCCGCGTCCTGCGCGATGCGGACGCTGTATTCGCCCACCTGCCCTGTCGCCAGCACGGCCGCTATACTCCTGCTGTTTCCTGCCTGGCTTATATCCTGCGGCGTCACGACAAGCCCCGTCTGCGTGTGGTGACGCCACCTGAGCTCTCGGGCGACCTCCGGCGCAGCTGGCCCTGCTGTGCCGGCGCGACGGGTCGGCTCGAGGGCCGATTCAGCAGGCGCACGTCATGCTGCCCGTGCTGAGGGTGTGCTGGCTCGGCACAGAGCAGCCACTCAGCAGAGTGGGGGACGACTCAGCGGGTCTTACCACGTCACCGGGCGGAGCGAGCGGTCCGGCATCAGCTGCTGCCAGTGCGCCGGCTGGTGCCGGTACGGGCTTCTTTCTCTCAGGATCTGAAGCTATTACCCAATGCCCAATGCCATCTTAAAACTTTTGCCGGCCCTTCCACTGATGTTGCTATTTTTCTGATGTTAGTAGGCCGGTCCCTGTGGTGATCTCTATAGTTGCCATTTGGTTCGCTGGTGCTCGCCCCGTGATGCTGGTTTCGGTACCTCTGAAGCTGGTACCGGCCTCTCTGGTGTTGGTGTTGTTACCCTGTCCCAAAACCTCTAGTGTCGCGCCCTGCCCTTGCCCCGATGTGCTCGCTCGCCACCGCTGCGGGCGGCGGGGCCACAGGCGGCCTCAGTTGGCTCGTTATTGGCAGCTTGGTGCTGATCTGGGACACAGATAGCGCCACGGCCCTGTTTGCCACCCCTAATAATACTAATTCGTGGAGGCCATGCTCCCGTTTTGTTCCATAATAGCGGCGCTATCTATTCTTTCGCTGCCTTTTCAAAACGCTGTGACTGACGAGGTTTTAACTACTTTCCCTGCACGCTGGTTATTGTTTTGTGCACTTCACCTCAGCGCAATGTCAACTGCAAGCCAATTTTCTGTCTACGAATAAACCTATAATATTTTAAAAGAATAAATGAAATGAGCTTGAGCGCATTGTCATAACTAAGGGCCGGTCCTGTTAATTGGCTCAGCGCATCATTTTTAGGCCTTTTGTGAGCTAATTATTTGCATCTAGAGTGAAATTCAGCCGACGTATTTTATTTTTTATTTTTCACTGCGTTGCTTGTTACTCCTTTATCATTTACTTCTGCTATGAAGTTGTGTTGTGTTGGATGGATGGAGTTGTGTTCCTGCCTCCAGGGCAGCGTTCGGTACTCTCCGTCTGCGGCCTGTGCCCTCTGACCGACCTGCAGCTGAACTCTCCCAGCCAGCCTGCCAGCCGTCACACCACCTGTGTGGCTTCACGGGGGCCGTGAGCGCTGGAGAGGGGAGGGGACCGCGTCAGAGGCCGTTTTTCTGCGGCGCCGGCGGCTGGCGGCGGTGGCTGCGGGGCTGTCGTTTTGTGGCATTGATTCGGCTGGCCGGCGGCGGCGGCGGGCGGGCGGCCAGGCCGGGCTGCGGTCGATAGGCGGGCGGAATCAGCGCTCCCCGCGCGCCTGCCTCCGCGCCGGTACCGGTACCGCGCACGGGTACCTGCGGTACGTCCGTTACTGCCCGGAGCCGTCGCTTCTCCCGGCGGAACCCCGGCGCCCGGCGGCGGCACCGTCTGGTCTGTCTCCTGTCTGTACCGGGCTCTGCTCTGCAGCGCATGTCCTCCGCCCTCGCCATCCGTCGAACGCCGGGCGCCGAGCACCGTCCGCCGTCCGCCGTCCGCCGCCATCCGTCCAGCGCCGTCCGCTAGGCGCCGGCGGTGTTCGACCTGGAGCCGGTGGTGGTGCACTGGCGCCCCCCCCCCCTTCCCGGGTGGATGTCACACCTCATAGCTCGTCGACTCCCGGGGCGGAGGTCACAGATTGCTGGCCCCCCGGGCACAGGTCACCGATTGCTGACCCCCGGGGCCCGGGCAGAAGTCACCGGTTGATGACCCCTCGGGCATAGGTCAACGATTCCCATGAACGTCGGCCGCGGCCTGTGTCATGTATGTCAACACTGAGCGGGGGCTCTGATCGCCCAAGGCCCACTCCGCGGAACTGACAGCGCAGTGTTTGGCAGCGATGACCGGCCGTGCGCCGCCCAGCGCCGGAACTCGAGTGGTATGTCCGCGCCGAGGTTTCTGGCAATCCCACTTTGATATTGACTGAGCAGTTAGCGTTCCGCTAACACCGCTCCGTGATGGCGGCTCGATATTCAATGGGCTGTTCTCGGCTCTCCATTGCACGCTATCATGAACACCTACATAGCGTCACGATACGGGCGGCCGATAGTGGGCCGGGACCGGCGCAGAAAAGCGCGTGTCATTTGCAATGCCCTGTCCGGGTCGATACACCAACTGCTAAACTTGGGCCGCGCTCGTGTTGAAGGAGCCACGGGGGATTTGGCGTGTCTGCCAGTGATGCATTGCACCATTTCCCCGTAAATTGCATTTGTTTGATTAAATGCCGGCTGGTTTTGCGTGATTACTCATTTTCCTGACAAGGTTATATTTTCTTAGCGTTATGGCATTGACTTAAGTATATAGCCCTTGGTCTTTGCTGACAGTTATACGACCGTGGGCGGATAATTAAAGTATACTTTAGCGGTTGACCACGTCGCCGATGCTGTACTGGGGTGATATATACCGGCGCTAAAGAAGCCCCTTTCGTATCGTTCATCTATCACTCGCCCCTACCTTGCTGTGTCGCCTGTTTTTCAAAGAGGTTCGCCGGTGATCTAAGGCTCACGAAGTTCCGTGCCCCGCTTCAAAGAGATCCGTGCTCTGCTTCAAATATCCACCCGCGCTTTGCTTCAAACGCTCGCTCGTGCTCTGCCACAAAGTCCCGTGTCCTTCATACTAACCCACCTGCGTTTTGCGTCAGCTCGTGCGCTCAGAGACTCTTTCGCTCCTTACACCATATCCGCGCCCTTCCCTTACCTCAAAGCGGTTCGCCCGCTCCCTTCCTCACAGCACCCCCACCTCCCCGGGTGGCCAGGTGTGTCTCGAACCGTCCACCGTCCCTGTCTCCCCGGCCTCACGGGAGGTGCGTCCGCCGCAGAAATAGCCGCCGAACTGATAAACAGAGAGCCGGCCGGCCGGCGAAGATGGACCGATAAGACCGCCGGCTCCCACCCTTCCCCTGTAAACAGGCCGCGTACGGCTGGACCAATATACCCTGGACTGGACTTGCCGAAGGACTGGGGTGGATCAGGGGAGAGCGGACCCAGCTGGGGGCGCGCGGTGACCCTCAGCGGGGTACTGGGGCGACGCTGACGACATACCTGCTCCACTGCGGCGCCCCGCCCGACTGGGACCGGGGCGCCGGGGTGCCGCTCTACCTCGCCGAGTGGTCCCCTCTCCGGCCGCGGGCGGTCCTCTATCGCCGGCGATCTAGTCCGCTGGCCGACCCGACCCGCCTTTGGTAGCCGCGGTGGCGGCGGCGGTGGTGGTTTTCGGAGCCCTTTATCGTCCAGGAATGCGGTGCACCGGCCGCTGGCCGTGGCGGCGATCGACGCCGACTCACCTGCCGCCGCGCAGAACCTGTATGCGCCCATTGTTTGGCCGGCGCGGTGCGAAACCGATCCCGGCCGGTGTGTGCGGGGCGGGGCGGGGCCGCCCGATCGGCTTCCACCTGCCACCCCGCGGCTGAATGGCTGCTCTGAGGGGCTGCGTCTGGGCTGAGGGAGAGCGCTCCCGTGTGAACGGCGCGCAGCTGCTGAGAGACGGACCACCGCGCGCACGGGGCACGCCCGACTGGTCGCGCCGGAACCCGAGATCGGCGCCGGAACCGGGCCTGGGCGACATCGCCGGCGGCGCTGCGCCTGTCCGGCTTCCCTGCGTCACCGGCGCGCCCGGCCGGTCACCGACCGTGGCGTGCTCCGGTGCTCTCCTGTTCCGGTGCTCTCGTGTTCCGCTGCTCCCCTATGCTCCAGTGATGAGGACCGTCCTTCAGTCTCCTGGCGTTGGATGTCGTCTCCCTTCCCACCGCCTGTCCATCCGTCTGCCGCCCGTCCTTCGGGCCTGTCTGCACGTCTCGTGTGGCCCACTGCGATCTCTTGTTGCTGGCTCCAGTTCGCACACCTCCCCTCTCGTTTTCAGCTGCGAACGGGCGGCGCTGGCTGGTCGCTGTTATCTGAGCCGCCGGCCGGCCCATGAGCGACATTCCACGGCCGTTTCCGCCGCCCGGCCCAGAGAGCGGCGGCGGCGCACGGCCGCCGTGTCCCTGGCGCTAGATAGCGTCTCTCGGTAGCCGCCGGTGACGGTCCGAGCGCTGGCAGCGGTGTGTGTCCTCCGCGGAGGCCGCGCGGCGGTGGGGGCGGGGGCGGTCGTCCGCCCGGCCGCCCCGGGCGCGGCGAGCGACACTGTTCGTGACGGCTGGCGGCGCTGAGGGCCGCCGAGACGCCGCCACCTGCCCGCCGCCGCCGCCGCCGCCGCCCGAGGCCTCGCACATCCGGCGGGCACGCTCCGCCGCGCCGCCGCCGCCGCGGGTTGTGGCTGCCGGCGGCGGCGGCGGCGGCGGCGAGTGAGTAGCCTTCGTCCGCCGCCCGGCCAGCGCGCTGGGCAGTCTGCCGACCGGCAAATCCCCATGCAAATCCGAGCGGCGACCACAATGGTCGCCATGACCGGCAGAGCTTGTGGCGCCGGCGGCGGCGGCGGCGCTGGACGCTCGGGACCCCGGACACGTGCCCGGCGTGAATCCTGCAGCGGGGCGCCCGCCGCCCGCGATTTTATGATATTCCGGACGTGGTGGATATGGCCGTTAGCCATGGGTCAGAGCCCACTTGCGAAATTGGATGGCATTTTTCACAGACCTTGTCTAGGGAGTGCATGCGGGACAGGACTTTTGTTATTCGCGTGACCTTTGTGAAAATGGTTGAACTTCCTTTGTGAAAATGGTTGAACTTGAATATAAGGAAAAGTCCTCGTTATATCTTTACTCGCAGTGTAGATATTTTACCGTGTACCTTCTTGCTGTGTTTGCGTTCTGTTCAAATATTATTTGAATCAAGCTGTCAGAGATTCTACCTTCTTGGATCATTGCACCGTATTACCTATTATCCATCATTATGTGCCATGATCATGCTATGAGACCCCACGGGCCTCCTTCAGCCCAGGACGTATCTGACCCCATCCAGTGCCGCCGCCGGTGCCTGTATCACTCCATCTCCTATCCATGACGGCGGCAACGCCCTCCCGACGACGCCCGGCCCGTAAATACCAATTATTAGCCTTTTATCGACGTGATGCGGAACCAATGAGCCGTCATGTGACAATCTGTATCGGGCGATTTATTATTTTTGCCGGGCGCACACGACTACTGAATCAGGAGTATCAGGCTGTCGATCGGTCAACGAACCCGACCTCCCTGGGGCCAAGTTTGTATAACACGCATGGGTGACGCTGAGCCGGCCGTATGCCGTATGCCGTGCACCCTCGACCGGCTCGATATTCAGCCATCTGTCGCCCAGTGCAATCAGGCTGCGTTTACAGAGCTTTAGATGCTTAGATGCTGGAATAAGTTATGTTTATTTTGCAGCTTTGGAATGGCGCTTGTGCATTTTGCCGAAAGCCGGCTTATGCGGCGATTACCTTTTTGTTTTATCATCCCTTAGGAAGGCATGCATGTACCTAGTTGTGTTACGAAAGAAAAAATTACAAAATCCCGGCCATTCTTGCATTGAGGCGCTCTACAGCACCTTTCCTCTATGGCGGAGGAAATAAGCTGCCGTTAGTTGAGCCAAAATTCAGCTTCCGTCCCCAGCAAAATGCCGAGGGCTGAGATTCAGCCGGTATCCCCCAGCTCAGCAGCCGCCCGTCCTAGCTCATTCATTGCTTGGCTCGACTCGGCCTGGCACGGCTCGGCTTCACTCACAGCCTGGCACTGCTCAGCCAGGACATTGCTCGGCTCAACTCTCAGGCTCGACTCTTAGCAGCCGTCCGCCCTAGCTGCTAGCTCAGGCACTGCTTGGCTCGACTCCGCCTGGCACAGCTCAGCCGCAGCCTGGCTCGACCCAACGAGTATCTGGCTCGGCTCTCAGCCCGCCTGGCTCGGCCCAGCCGGCGCCGGCAGTCCGACCCATCTGGTCGGGGCGTCTGGCCGCCGCCGCCGGCTGCTCCCTCCGGATGGACCGGTATTGATTTAACGAATTACTTGGGCTCGTTAGGCAGCGCCGCGCCTGTATGTGTGTGTGCGCGCCGATTGGACCCGCGGCGCGGCGGCCGGCGCCGTCCGTGCCGGGTATTGTCTCGGGTCCCGGCGGTAGGACCGGACTGCCCCGGGCGGGGCTGCAGGGAGCGCCGCCGGCGGCTGACGCACGGCGCGCACATACACACCATTACACCGACGGACGTGGCGAGGGTGGGATGGCGCAGGCGGCGGCGGCGAGCACGGCACAAGAGGGAGGGGGCAGGGGCAGCGACGCTGACGGCGGCTGGCGCGGGGAACGCTTTTTTGGGGGAGGGGTTGTAAAATGCGAGTTTGAGTGTGTTACATAAGGTTCAGTACTAGTAGGTTGTATTTTGTTCGGCAGAGGCTGCACCGAGATGTTACATTGCAGACAACAGCCGGATGTCAGTGATAGTGGTCAGCAGACGAGCCTTGTAAAACGTCTCTCCAAAGTCCACGGAACGGCCCATTCAGCCAACTGGCGGAGAGCTGGGGATAGGCCGCACGGCTGCGGTGCGCAGAGCCCGACTTCCTTATCTTCCCCTTTGTTTCATGAGTGTTCCCGGTTCCGATTTCCGCGCCAGCCACCAGCAGATGTGCAATGCGAATTTATGTATGGAAAACGTTTCGTGCATCTGCCTGTAAGGGCCGGGTGGCACGCATAATCTGAGGGCCGAGTGGCGTGGCTTTCATATCAGGCACTGCGGCAATCTGTCTTATCCTCATTCTCAAGTCAACAGACCGCTCAACTCTGCTGTCTGCAGCAGGCGACTGGCGTCTCCCCAGCACCCCTTCCCCGAAAGAGTAGACCCCTTCTCTCCATTCTCTTGTGTGGCCGACGTTGTCCTGAGCCTGAGCAGTTCCCTGCTTATTGAGTCGGAAATCGGCGGTTTTCCTGCTGATGACTGGTCTTCCAACATCATCTCTACCCGCTTCATTGCTTCGTACTCCGCTCCCCCGTCATCAGCAGACAACGGCCACTGGCAACGGTGATCAAATGCAGCGTTAGTAAAAGCGATTGTCTGGGCCTTTTCTAGGAAATGTGCCTCCCTGTTCCCATTGCGAATCAAATTTTTCCGAAGTTCGCGGATAAATATTTGAAATTCGAATTTCGACAAGTTTTTGTGGCGCATATAAGTATGGACGAGACCAAGCTATCGCATTATCCGTGGAAGGCTTGAATCAACCGTGAGAATTCGACACCGAATTTCCACATGCATTTTCCATTATCACAGATTCGCAGTGTTGCGGATCAAGTTTTTGTCAAAGTCTGTCGCATCTTTGGTGGGTCGCTGTCGCAGCCAGCGACCGTCCGAGCAGCAGCTGCCTCTCGGTGCCAGATGGCCCGCACCCAGGTGCCTCTGACACCAAAGAAAGACCGCCCGGACCATAAATAAATGATTAAGATTGGATGTCGCCCGGGGGCAAAAAGCAGCGCTGGCGGCGAGCGCCCTCGGCCCTATCTCCTCGGCGTGGGAATCGGCGACAAACGGCTCGCCTGTCTGCGGACGCACCGCGCCGGGCCGACGGCCTGTACTGGCCAGTTTTTCCGGCCAGGAAGGCGGTGTTTACCCGACCCAAGCTGGCAGCACTGACGGCGCTGGCAAAAAGGTCAGCGCCGCGCCGCACGCAGCGGGCCGGCCGCCGCCCGGCGCCCCGGGCTCTGCGGGGCCCGCGGCGGTACCCGTGCCCCGGGGCAGCCCCGCGGCGGAGCGCCGTGGTGCTGGGGCGATAGCGGGCGGTCGGCGCCCCTGCCTGTCACGCCGGGCCAGCTGCGCCGCCTCCCAGCCGCCAGCACGGCCGGCCACGCCGCCACTGGAATGCCGCGCGTCATTGTATACGGCCGGCCGGCGCGGCTCCGGGGGCTGGGCCGCCGCCGTCTGGGCCATCTCTGAGCGGCCGCGCTGCACCGCCCTGCAGCCGCCGCCGCTGCCGCCGCCGCCGCCCACTGCACGACCGGCCGCCGGCGACAGCGGGTATGCCGTAGACGGCGGAACGGCGGCGCCGCGCCGCTCGTGTCGTCAGCCGTCAGACCGTCCGACTGTCAGACTGTCTCCGGCTCGAGTCATGCTCGTGCGGAGACCGCTCCGCCGGGATTGCCCAGCTCGGACCGGATAACGCACAGTGCAGCGGCGCCAGCGGCGGAGCGCTGCCTGAGAGCGTACCGGGGGCGGTCGCACTGGCTGCAGTGAGTGCGCGGCCTGCGCGCTCTCCCAGAACTGCCCACGCGCTGTGCGTGGTTGGACAGCGAGTGGGACGCAGCTGGGAACGGGGCCGCTCTCTCGACGGCAGCGGGTCCCGAGGACAGGATACGCACTGAATGTGCTGCACTCACCGGCCGTTTCACAGAACCCCCGGCAGTGGGCTCTCAGTCGGGTGACTGTCCGACAGCCGGGCTTTCCTCAGTTTGCGCCGACCATGAAAAATGCTCTCTTTGTTTCGGACCTTCGAAGGTTTGCTGACTTTTAACCTGCGGTAGCGTTATCCCACCACCTTAGCAGGCTCCTTGCTGGTGCGGTGGTTCCTTTATCTACCATCAGCGCACGACATGGGCGTTCGGTCAGACCGGGGTCTCGTCAGTCAGTTTCCTCGGCTGCTGCTGAACCCTGAAAATGGCTGGTGTTCCGCCTCGGGCCGATATTGATGCGGTATTATGATGCTGTAATGATACGACCCGCGGCTGGATCTAGGCATGTCCGTAATATCAGCAGTTCGTCGGCCGATCAGCAGGTGTAGTTAGGCAGCCCATAGATCCTAGATCCTCCTTCAGCTTTCATGCCGGTCTGTCCCGTGCGGTATGGATCTGCGGTACTGATACCCCGAATAAGCTGCCCAAGATAGGGCAGTAGCCGGGAGCGGGACCGCGAGGACTTGGGACTGGTCGGGGCACATTCTTACGTCTAATGAGACTGGAGGGGAGCTATGCTAGAACTGAGCCGCCGAGCCGCTGAGCCGCCGAGCCGCCGAGCCGCTGAGCCGCTGAGCCTGCCGTGTAGTGCCGAGTCCATTACTCGGCCGACCGCTGGGACCGGCACGGCCGCGCGCCGGTCGGCCGACCGTGCCGTCGCGCGTGGCCACGACCGTGGCGGCGTGCTTCACGATCGGGCAGCGCCGCGCACGACCGGCGCGGCCACGACCCACGAACGAGCGTGCCGTGTGCCGACCCGCCCGCGGGACTGGAACTGCCGCTCGCCCAGTCACTGTCGACTCCCACTGGGGCTAGATGTGGCTGGGCCATGGCACTTACATTTTATGATAAAGAATGGCAGGTCCCGCTGTATGGCGAAGTAATAAGAGTTCAGTGTTCACCAAGAATAGTTCGGCGAGAGGAAAAGCGCTGCGCTATTTCTCCCTGACATTTGGGACAAGTTTCTTTACGTACGACTCACACGAGCGGGCCCTTTCTTTTCCCCATTGGCACCTATCGTAAGGAAACACCTGCAGTCTTTTTGGAGTCTTTTTAGCGACCACTTCATTGCACCATGAAGCTCGCCTTTGAGTTGCTAGTGCAGCCCTCATCCGCCCTCATCTCCCCTCTCCCTGGCTGTCTCGCGTAGCCTTCACCTTTTCCCCGCCCCCGACCCGCGCAGCACCCACATTCCCTCACCCCGGCTCCCTCGCGCAGCTCGCAACCCTTTCTCCTCCCTCCATCAGACCTTGCCCCTCCAGTCTCCATCACCCCTCAGGCGCCCGGCGTCTGCGCTTGCGGCTCCTCTCAACTCACCTCCAGTCACCTGCGGCGCGCTGCCCATGCTTTGTTATGCTAAGACCTCTTTTGTTCAAAACATTTGTCAGCCGCCGGGACAAAGCCGCGCGGCGAACGGCGCCGGCCGGCGGCCAGGCGTTTTGTTATAGCCGCTGTTTGTCAGAGTCCAGATACCGGCCGTCTGAGGTGGCGGAGGCACGCTGCTCAGCCGAGGGTGCGCCACCAACGCCGCCGCTGCCGCCGGTCACGCGCCGTTTTTGCCACGGCACGAGGCTGGTTCGCCGCGGAATTTATCACAAGGTAATTGTAGTCGTCAATGCCATGGGTGTACTTTACATTTTGCCGGTGGTCGTAAATAAGACCTGTCTAGGGTGCGTCGGTGCCGGTGGATCCAAGGGAGAGACGGTCAAGGTCGCCTGCACTGGATGGAGGCTTTGTTCGCGGATCACGGCCGGTGTGTGTGCTGTGGGCAGTGGCGAGCCGTGAGGGTCCTCCCCGCCGTCCGGCCGCCGCTCAACACTCGCAGGAATGCGTCTGCACCGCGCGGGGCCGGCCGGTGAGACTCCAGACCTCGGCTAGCCGCAGACACCCAGACGGACGTACCGGGGCCGGTCCTGACGACCGCAGCGGGGGCGGTGCGGCGTGCTCGCTGCAGCCGTACGGCAAAAATCGCCTCGGCGTGCCGCTGCAGGACGCCTGTGCCGGCCGACCCAAGCGCGCAGCGTGCGACGGACTGATCAGGAGATCGGTGGCAGAGGTTTTTACCGGGTGGCGGCATAGTCCTGTTTGTCACAACTGCGTGGAAGCTGAGACCTGTTTGACTCAACTGCGTGGAAGCTGAGTCCTGTTTATCCCAACTGCTTGGAAACTGAGTCATGTTCATCCCAACTGCTGCCAAAAGAGTCCAGTTGCAATTGTCGCGAGAACAAATTTATGCCTATTTTTCGTAGGGTCACATTTGTCCCAACTGCCGCCAAGGCGGTGTCCCGTTTGTTGAAGCTGTCGCTAAGACAAGGAATCGTATTCAATGAAGGGACGCATTTGTCGTGACGGTCACCACGACAGTTCTGTTTGTCTGAATTGTCGCCATGACAGACTACTGTTTGTTGTAGCTATCTCGTGAGCGCAGCCGGAGTCTTTTTGTCGCGACTGCTGCTGCGACACTGGAACCAGTGCTCTTTGAGAGGATCTTTTAAAATATCTGAGCATTGATCGACACTGCAAGAAGAGCACTGGAATCACAAACATTTCTTCCTGTAAGATCTTCCCATAGTTATTCAGCCAATTATATATTATTTTACTCGTTCAGACAGGTCATCTGTTAGCTTAACTTCAAAGCCTCTGTTGTCCTTCCTTTTTTGTGGGGACCCCGGACCCTTACATGATTAACGTGAGATATTGATTAAAGTTCGTTGGTTAATACACTGGCAATGTTGGGCGGATAACTGATGGGGTTTACATTGCACCTATCAACCTGACGTGGACAGATAGGTATGACCTGCCTGTCAGTCACCTTACTGATTATCCTCGTGTTTTAGCACTTGTTTCCGATGCTGTAACACATCATGGCCGTATCATGTCGGCAGGCAATCACATCGATGTTGCATGGGACCATTTCTGTACACTCTTTAAGTAACCAAACGCGGCCCGCTTATGGGCGACTTCCCTCCCGTTCAACTGTATATAAACGCCTATAAACTGTGACGATACACACACGTTCGTATGTAACGGCTTCCGAGTGGATCGCTCATTCATGCTCCGTCTCGGAACCGGCCCCATTAGTGATACGATTTCCTCGCACTGCGGGCCGGCGTGCGGTTCGCTGGAACCATTCATGTCACTGGTAATTTGCAGCCGTTTATTACGACTTCCGATAACCCCATCCTGTCTTTAACAACGGACCAGCGGCGGCCATGGACGTGGCAATGAAAACGAATCTAATTTGATGAATCTCTTTCACCCGGCCTCATTATCTCATGAACTCCATTTGCGGCTGCAGTCTGACGGTTCTTCCCAGTGCTGCGCCGTATACTGCATGGGGAGAACCCACACCGGCAACCTGCGAAGGAACAGCCTACGGGCCTCCACTGCATAGTTCAACCTCCAAACAGTCAACATGCAACGAGCCAGCTTATGACAGCGAAGGTCTTATCGGCCCTGAGTGTAACATTCGCATGAGATTAAAATTATGAGCTCTCAGGAAACTTGCTGTAAATGCTGTGATTTTTAATTCACATCGTCAACAGTAAACCAAAGCCTTCAAATTATATTTTTATGGTCTTGCAGAAACGTCTGTCTAAGCATTCGTACCAAACTCCCATCGCCCACTAATCCATCACATGACTAGCTGAGCAATTTCCCCGTCGTTCAATCTCCTCGATTTGCGTTGCTACGCGGCTGGTTTCCGCATCTGTCCATGGCCCGGGGTCGGCTGTGTTTGGAGCCGTATAGTCGGCGCCATAAGCTGGACATTCCTGCCGCAGCTCGGTGCCGCGTGGGTCGCATGCGGCGGTCGTCAGTTCCGTTACCCCGCGGCCGCCACGAGCCTGCCTACCCGCTCCGTGGATTACTGTCCGGTGCGATCATTGTCCATGGGCATTTGACCGCTATCTGTCGGTGCAACCGGTGCTGCCAGTGGCTCTGTTCGAAACGCGAACCGGCTCTTCACGGCAAACATGCAATATTTCTCACTACTATTTACTTCCCCTCAAATATCATCATGGCTCGTTCGTTCTTACCATTTATTGTTGGACCAGAATATCACCAACGCCACTGGCTTTAGGCTCTTATCAGTCCCTCTTTCTTGTCTGTGTTCCCTTGATTGCCTATAGCATGGTGGCGTCGGAGGAACTGATTACCTCCTCCTCCCCTTCTACTCAAACCGTACCCGCATATGCATACCGCACTGACCGCCCGAACAGGGGCCGGTCGGGAAACAAAGCGTCGGTCGGGAGGCCGCCTCTAATTACCTGCGGCGCGCCGTGATAAAATCTGGAATAACGATCGGTCGGTACGGCGCGGTATCGTACGGTGCTTGGCGCCCGGTACCGGTGGCTCGGCCGGCCGCCCTAAAGGTATTGGTCGGCGGTGGGGTGCCTAATGCCTGATGTTTGTCTCTCCTGCCTGCCTACCGCCGAACTTTGCTCTATTCAGCGGACGCTGCCTGATGCCTGGATGTCTACCCGGACTGCTTGGTCAAGTGGTCAGTGTTCTTCTGTCTGTGCTATAGGTTCGGCCGTTGCTGCCGCCTACCCAATCCGTGCTATACCGGTCATCGATAATTCGAGAACCTGCCGTCCGCCACTAGCCGGCTTGCCAAGCAGAGGCGGCACTCCCTGCGGGTTCGATTATGTGAGCTCGCTATGAATGCAGCGGCATGTCGGCGGCACTGGGGGCGGGCGAGGGCGTCCGACGCCGGGCTGCGGGTCGTGATGGCTCGCAGACGGGGACCAGCCAGAGGTCAAACGGCGGTCGACGGTCGAGTGAGGTATTTCAGAGCGGACCCTGATGTGTAGGAAGGTGATACCGGGCCACCTCGCGGGTCTGCGGGTGCGGAGGTGTGCTGTTGCGCTGTGGAGCTGATAGGGTTCTGCATGAACCTGGGTCAGAGGTCGGCTCGGTTCGTCAGTCCCCCGGGTATGCCCTGCTCTGGTGGTCCTCCTCAATTTTAGTCGCGGCGGCGGCAGGTCGGATTCAGAGCGGTGTCAGGTTCGGACGGTGACTGACAGTGAAGGTCTCAGCGCGTCGAACATGCTGGCTGTGACGACGATGGCCAATATGTCAGGCTATGACTTAGAATGAAGAAAGTCTACCCATTTGCTATTCATTCGGAATCTGCGCACATATATTAGATTTGTATGGTCATGGTACCCACCTAGGCTGGCACTGATATGAATTAGTAACATTTAACCGATTTAGCAAATTTGGTAAGAGTTTGAGGTTTCAATAGCAAACCAATCACTTCACAGCTAGAGCTACCAATACAAGGCAGGAGGTTCATTGGAAACGAACAACCCCATTTAGCAGCTGTGCTCTGCGACTTCTGAATGCATGGGAGTAAAAATACTATACCAGTCGACAATCTGTATTCTGTCCTAAATCTATCTGCACAGCGTGTCCTTGATCACTGTCGACATAATTAAACACATAAATTAATTCAAGCCCATTCCAGTTTCGTTCCCGAGCTAAGGTGTCTGGAAATAACCGTCACCTGGGATCAACTCTGTTGAAATAAATCATTATTTGTTTTCGCCCAGGCCTGCTAGCTTTGGGCACTGGGAATTGGGAACTGAGCATCAAATGATTCAGGGAAGAGATATAAGAAATCGTTTCAAACACATAACAGTATCCCGTATGTTTTGAGTTGTTGTATAGGCCGTCAAGAGAGGAGAGAGTGCAACAACAGGATGGCCTCACTCATCTGTTACATTTGGAAGAGGATGAGAGGAGAGGCATGCCCGTGTGACCCCACGGTCACTCACCTACCGGGGGACTCCCCCTGGCCAAATGTCAGCCG
Source organism: Amphibalanus amphitrite (assembly GCF_019059575.1). Taxonomy (NCBI): domain Eukaryota; kingdom Metazoa; phylum Arthropoda; class Thecostraca; order Balanomorpha; family Balanidae; genus Amphibalanus; species Amphibalanus amphitrite. The sequence goes on along the minus strand of NW_024882757.1, from coordinate 87,909 downwards.
CCCGCGGGTCACTCAGAGTTCTATTGAAGGTCAGCCGTTGACACCGGGCTGATGCGAACAGATAAGGGGTGAACGTAGTCATGATGTTTAATCCAATCCTGTATGTTTAGCTACATGTGCAGCGCACTCAGTGTAACGTGTACCCAGCTAGCTGTGAAGGTACACAGCTTCACACTCTTCCATTACCGACATGGTAGCGTCGATCGGGATATTGACTCCGCCGTCATATATTCGATATATTTATTCACCCAGCTGCTGGCTCCCATATTTCAATCTCATCTGCCCCCTTCCCGTTCGGCGATACTCATATCCAACACTTGCTCGCCGTTCCCATAGCGCATTTGGCACACTGATGTGCCATAATCCCCCTCGGGCGAGGGGACACCGGCTGCAGCGATACCACTGCAGTGGCGGGGTCATTGCACTGCCCCCTCCCCCTTCTCCCCTCCGCTTTATCAGGCACGGCTGGTCGCCTGCGGGGGGGGGGAGACGGCGTCCGATCAAAGCGGGCTCAGGGCTCAGCCGGCCCCAAGCCTACAGTCAGACGGAGAGCTCAGGCGGATGGAGCTTCTGCAGCTCACCCAGTCCCCACCCCCTCGTCCCCTCGTCTGCGGTGTCAGCTGGACGGTCACGTGATGTCGGCCGGCCGGCTGACCCGCCTGCGTCGAATCGATGGGCGGTGATGTCATCACCATCGACGCCGGCGAGCGAGGGAGAGCGCTGCCTGCACGCGGCGCCGTCGGAATCGATGCCGGTCTGTCCGCCGGGAGGAGCGGCGCCGGGCCGAACCGCCGCCGCCGACGGTGCAGGAAGGAACTTCGGGCACGGAAGGAAGGAAGGAGCGACGCGAGGGGGGCACAGCTCACTGCAGGGGCGGGGAAGGGGGCGCGGTTCACTGCACTGACGATGGAGGGGCCAAGTGGGCGGCTCACTGCACAGTGGATGGAGGGGACGAAGGGGGCGCGGCTTAGACAGCACAAGCAGTCGTGGCGCAGCTGAGAATGACCTCAGAAGTTAGGGTTCCTCGGACTTACCGTGTAACTCTGTGGGGACGCGGCCCATTGCAATAGACCGGGCGAACTCTGATGACCCGTTATCGTTGAAGAATCAGGCGTTGCTAGACGTCTGACGCATGCCTGACTCGCCACAGATGGTGGAAGCTGCTGTGTGGTAATCGACTTGCCAGAGTCAGGACTGCTGGACCTCGTGTCAGTATTCCTCGTAGGCCATGACCCCGACAGTTCACCCTAGGTGCTCTGAGACCGACGACACCAATACGGAGCCTTGAACCCTGAGAAGAGTAAACAATAACAGCCTGTTGGTAACAGTCAACTTGGTCTGCAGCTGCAGATCCTCGCATGTGGAGTCACGGGACAGGCGCTGAAACTCGCTGGGATCTGTTCAGTCCAGAGGTCATGAGGACCTGAGAGGTCATAAAGACGTGCCCTGAGGTCACGGGACATGTCCAGGGGGCACCAGGGCATGTCCAGAGGTCACAGACCAGCAGGGAGGTCACGGGATCTGGCCGGAGGTCACGGGATCTGGCAGGAGGTCACGGGATCTGGCCGGAGGTCACAGAGGGTCTGTACGGGGTCACAGGGGTCTGTCCCGAGACTGGCGCTCAGAACAGGAGATGAGGGGTCGGCGGGTTGAGATGGCGGCCACCGCAGGTCGCAGGGCCCGCCGGAATGGCGGGCTACAGAGGCCAATGTATGCAGAGAGCTCTGGGAAGCGGAGTGTCCATGAAAGCAGAGAGGATTTGGTGGAAGTTTTGGTAAGGCTGGTCCAGGGACCTCCTCTGGTTGGACGTTTAGTAGCGGACTGGGCGAAACTGTCTGCTTATAAACTTGCCTCTTCCATACATGCTGCTCCATGGGAGAAAGAAAGATCCAGATTTAGGGCGCATGCTCCATTTGAATCGGTTCAAACTTCCGTGTTGGCCATGCATCACGGCAAGACGACCGCTCAAACGTCTCCCACAATGCGGGGAACGGGAGGGGCGAGCTCAGTAGCTCGCAGTGTGAAGTGACCCAGCCGTCATAACTCAGCGCCGCCTTTGTGCGGTCACCAGTGCTGGCTCATGCCGGCGCCGGCGGCGGGCGGCTGGCACGCATAGCGCGTCCCGTGGTGAGCTGGCACCACGCACGGCCCGCTATTGATCGAGTCCGAACGGCCGGCCCGCGCCGGGACCCGGCCTGGAATTGGACGGGGAATCACGACGGTGTCCAAACGGGACCCGGAGCTGGGCGGTGTGTGGTCGGGTGGGCTATCGGTCACGCAGGTATCGGTGATGGGGTGACCTGGGGTCATGACTGATGGGGTCGGTGTGCAATAGATGTCGGAATTAGACGGGTCTTGGAACCAGCTATCAGGCTTTGTGAATAATCGCGAAGTAATGTGGTGTGGCGTTCGCTGTTCTTTTTTAAGATAATTTGTTGGTGGTAATGTTTTTTATATTGGTTGAAACTATGCCTGAGGAATGGACGCTACATGAACAATGAACATCCCTTATGCATGCCGTGCTAGGCGAAACGTGACCCGTACAGCGCACACGTCTTACAACTATGGTAATGTAGGTGATTTGAAGCATTCGTGACAGCATTTATGGGCGGCGAATCACTCCCAAAATTAAAGATACCTAAAAATATACTTGTTATTTTTCATTTGTTTGCGTCTATGACTTAGAAGCGAGGTATGATAATGCTAGTGCTTCAGTGACTGGTGAATGGTGATTGCATGATTTTGCTGATGCGACTTTGATCCGTACTTACCTCCTCTATTTTAACCCGCGCCCCACTGGGGGGGGGGGGGGGCTATTTATAGCCCCCCTCCCGTTTTTCTGCAATAACTTCCAAACCGCTTGACGGATCGACGCCAAACTTACAGTACCTTTGGCTGCATCAATTTGACACCTTGTGTCAAAATTTGAACTTCGTAGCTACCATAGGTCGGCCGGAAATGACGTCAGAGTGACGTCATGTTCGGCCTATTTCGACGCAAAACATTGAACCACGGCAATCGCTCCCAAGAGCTCAGTTTTTAAGCTAGATCCAATTTCTTTGCATGAAAGGACTCAAAATTGACCGCGCTATCAAACTGCTATCTCGAATTTTCAAAATTTTGAAAATTTCGAAAATTTGATATAATAATATTCAAAATATGTATTTTTATATTTTTTTCAAAAAGTTTTTGACTTTTCGAAAAAAACCGGAATATATGCGACAGAACGGTTGATTATGAAACTCTAGCAAGTTTTAGCTAAATATCTTCAAAAATGGCCAAGTTATACGCATTATTGCAAAAAATTCACAATTATTAATTTTTCAAATCAATTTTTTAGTACGTATTTGACATCGTACACCAATATAAATGGCACCATCGTGTTCCTGAGCTCAAACTGCATCCAATAGACACCTTTTTTGTTGAAAAATTTTAACTTCAAAATTTGACCTTTTTGACCTGAAAGTGACCTGACCTAAGCTAAATTCGACTCAAAATGACCTCGAATGACACAGACGACATCAAATTCGAAATCTATGGCCTAAATGGACCATAAAACATGTGTCACGTGACCGACGCATGATAAAATATTTTCGTGACCTGTGATGACCTGACCTTGACCTGAAAATCAAAGTAAAAGCTTGGTACCCTCAGGGTATCTAGAGCATCTGTTTAAGAGTGTGTGTACCAAAAATGAGCCTGATCTGACTTGTAAGACGGCGGCCAGAGCCCAAATTGTGAACAAGCCAAAATGCTAATAATTTTTACTTTGACCTGACCTGTGACGTCATCGGTGACCTCGAGGTCAATGAAATTAGGTTTCGCTCGACAGTTTTTCCGGGACTATCAGACGCCGTTTGAATTTTGACGATCGGCCCAGTAGTTTCGGAGTTAGGAGGGGGGCTATGAATAGCCCCCCCCCCCCCCAGTAGGGCGTGTTATACACAGACCCCAGTGGGGCGCGGGTTAAGCCACAAGGGCTGGCGTTCCTCTTGGTGTTTCGTTTCATTTACATTATTAGAGACGCCTTTTTGAATGCCGAACTGCTACTATTTACAGCTTGTCTGAGTGCATTATTTAGCTTGGAAATGGAATGTTATTACAATTATTATATTTATTGACTGGATGCTGATGAAAGCCGCCGGCTTTTGGACTGCAATCAATGCCTGCTGATTCTTAGGCTGCTGTGAATCATGAACGCATCACAAAAAATATTTGCCGTCGACTTGTGCTGTGACTAGTCTTGTCTCCAGTCTCGGTGCAGCAGAATGTTGCGCTCGCGGCTTATATATTTATTTCTTATTTTCATTAATACTATTGAAACATTAGCCTGTTTTACTGGCGAAAAGTCTCGCCGCTCGCGGAAGCCTGTCTGACGTGGCCGGCGATTCTAGGAGTGTCGGTCGGCGATCTCCGGATTAGGGAGCTCAGCGCTGACCGTATCGTCGGCACGGCTGAGGAGCGGCGGCCGCGCCGTGGCATTTATTGGGGTGGCCGCGGTTCGGCCAAGGCACGCTCGGGGTGCGAGCAGTGGCGGCCCGGCAACCGTCAGGGCCGACACCTGGAGCTGGTAAACGGTCCGGCATCCGAGGTATTTTAACGGACACATTCCACGGGCGCAGATAAAGAGAGAAGTGAGAGGAAGTGAAGAAATGGGATAGCCGGGCAAGTCTGGGCTTCAGACCCGCGTCCAGCGATGGTTTTACTGTGAAAGCTTTATGTATCTTTTAATTAATCATTAGAAGCAGGGTCTGAATGGAATGTACAAATTAGTGACTATATATCTTCCGAGCAGGTGTGCTCTCAATTTCATAAAGTTTGGCTGCATTCTCGTGAAATCGCCAGCGTGGACCTGGGAGTCGGACAATCGAACCGAAGGTCATGGATTCGAGCCGTTGCGTTTGAAATCAGCTATGTCTCTCCCGACAGCTGGGGTCGCTCTCTATACAGCAGCCGTGCCTGGCTGTTCTCGCTTCAGAAGCCGAGCGACTGCATTCGCCGGCGATATTCGGCATGCGAGGTGGCATTCTGGGCTTTGTTGTCGCGTGGGAGCGGCCGGCGTCCGGCGCGGCAGCCACCGCGGCCGGCAGCGCCCCCAGCAATCGTGCTCCATGTCCGCGCCGTCCGTATTTCCCACGCGCTGCATTAAATTCCCACGAGGCGGCTAAAATTCTCATGAACAGCTGACAGCCGGCCGGTGGGATTCGCGGGCGGGCCGGCCGGCGCGGCTTTGGCCGCTCCCAAAGCCAGAGCCGTCCGTCGCGGGGCGGCGGCGGCCGCGCGTCGCCAGCCGGCGGCAGGGAGGGGAAGGGGGAGGGGAGGGGCGCCGGCTGGGACAGGTTGCCGGCCGGTGACTAGGCCGCGCCGGCCAGCTGGGACGCTGCGCCGCCGCCTCGCCGACCTGCCCCGGGTCGGCGGGTGAGCGGCCCGCCTCTGACCCGCGGCCACCCCCACAATTACCATTGCTCATTACTCTGCCTGTTTTTGTTCGCCGTAATGGAAGCGAGGCGCCGCCGGCCGCCAGTCAGCGGCCGGCCCGCCGGCGGATGAGGCCGGCATCCGGCGGAATCTGGACGATCCATCGGCCGCCGTCCGGCTCCCCACGGCGGCGCCGAGCACGCAGTGGAATATACATGACCGGGGTCCGGCGGCACGGTCCTGAGTCCTAATCGCTCTTACAGAACGCATCGGCGACTTTGGTGTTGGCTGGTCCAGGCTGGTCGTGACCGCACTTACAGAACGCAGCGGCGACTGTGGTCTGTGCTGAACTGTGGCGAACAGTGGATGGTCGAGTGCGTGTGGTTACTTGTTGGATGCAGACTTGTGCCAAGGTCCCAAAAAGATCCGAGATCCAGGGTTCGCAGAGTCCAAGGTCTGGGACCTTGATGGATCCTGGACCTTGCATTGTCATTTTTGTCGTGAGACCTTGGAAACCCAGGACCTTAAAACATCCATATGCCGCGAGACCTTGGAATCCCAGGACCTTAAAACATCCATATGCCGCGAGACCTTGGAATCCCAGGACCTCAACATTTGCATACGTCGCGAGACCTTGGAATCCCAGGACCTCAACATTTGCATATGCCGTGAGACCTTGGAATCCCAGGACATCAACATTTCATGTGACATGAGACCTTAGAAACCCAGGACCTCAACATTTCATATGCCATAAAACCATGGAAACCCAGGGGTTAGGACCTCAAAATTTTGGTATGCTGCAAGACCCTGCAGAATGCCTAATGCCGAGAGGACCGAAGCAGGGAGGCGCCGTCTGCTCTACAGCATCGCCCAGTTATACAATCGCCTGCCCCATGATTTTAGGAGCCTCTCTATGGGAAGTTTTAAACGCTCTGTTTCCGAGTGGTTTTTACGTATTTAGGGATGAGTGAATGGTTCGATATGTTTGCTGAGTGCTGTGATTTGGGTGCATTTTAACTCGTTTTCCCCTTTTAACTCAGACGCGACACTCAGAATAGCCATTTTAATATGGAGAGTGTTTTAATTGTCAATACAATACAATACCTTCAGTACCAGTTTTATTATTTGTCATGGGATCTTAGGAGAACGGTCTGGACCTACACCACCATTTTGTTGAGGGACCTCAAGAATCCTGGAAGCTGGACCATGAGGTTTATGTTGCACATGGGCCACTAAGGACCCTGCACTAGGTTTTGTCTGTAAGCACTTCAATAAATATCTATGGTTGAGCGACCAGCTGCAAGGGGCTAGATAGCTACACGAAGAGAAAACGAACCAGACTGTGTAGACATATATAGAGCAAAATCATTGCCATGGTTGTGAGGCAGAACTGGAACAAGAGACCTGGTAGCTTTTTACATTATCAATGTTATGGATTATGAAACTGTCAAACAGTGGACAGTGGTGGTTTGGAAAGTTCTTTTCTAATCTCACCTCACATATTTTCTGGGTTGTGATATGCCGGGCTTGAAGCTACTTGGAAGCTACCCACTGACCAAGTAAGTGTCAAACTTATTTGTTTTGCAATTCATCAAATCACCATTGAGCAATGAGCAATATAAGCAATCATTCCATGACAGTTCAACTTTTTCGTTTAGCAGGTTTTCGTCGGACAATTTTTCGTCTGCAGATTTTCGTCCGCAGACTTTCGTCTATGCATTTGTTCGTCTGTGCATTTTTAAGTCCGCGCATTATTTTCATAAGGACATTTTCCGCCTCGTCCAGACGAAAAAATGCCGGACAGAAAAATACTCAGACGAAAAATGCACCAAATTAATTCGAACAGACGAAAAAATGCAAGACGAAAAAGTCAGACGAAAAAGTCAGACGAAAATCTGCCGACGAATAACCGGCTGACGAAAAAATTGTCAGATGGAATTTTGTTCAGAGCCTTCAATCTAATCTGAATGAACAGTAAGTAAGGTTTGCGCTCGCTGATACTCTAATTCTATTGGCTTAGTCGATCAGTTTTTCTGTGAGCGCTCGCGCAAACAAGACTTAGAACATATTTTACTTTTTATCCTAGGTATTATGTAACTGAACGTGCAGAAAATCGAAAGCATATACCTATCCAATCCAGCACTAACACTTTCAAGAACCGGCTTGACCAATTCATGGCGCAAACGGCTATACCCTAGATCCAATCAGTCCAGTATACCTACCTTATACCTGACGTGGGCACCGAATAGACACCCAGTCTACATCAGCCCATCCGATTAAACCTAAACCTAATTCAATTTTTCCATTTCTATGAAGCCTGTAGGTTTTATTTGTTTTTTTTATATTGCCTGAAAGAATACTTGAATGTCTGTCTTCAATAACTGTAAGGTGCTATCCTACATTCCTACTGATAAGGTAAGATTGAATTGAAAGGGACATGACAATACAAATTGCAAGGTACCTATTACCTACCTATATTTTTTACGAATTTGTCAGGTTAAAGAAGGAGAGATTGATATTATGATTCATTTTTAACTTGTGTTGAAGCTCCCCCTACCTATGTTGGTTAACGATAAAACCACCACAGTCCACAGGTTTGCGTAGGTTCTGCCCCTTTAAATGTTGCTGGGCATCCATTGGCAGAATATTTAGAAGTAAGTCTGCTCATCAGAATGTTAGTTTGTTTAAGTTCTTGTTGTGGGACCCTGAATACTTTGGATCCTGAGATGTATTCTTGCCGTGGGACCTTGAGGACTGTGGACCCTGAACTCTGAAGTGTGTACTTGTCATGGGACCTTGGGGACTGTGGATCCTGAAATTCACACTTGTCGTGGGACCCTAGGGACTGTGGATCCTGCAATGCATTCTTGTCGTGGGACCTTGGGGACTGTTGATCCTGCAATGCATTCTTGTCGTGGGACCTTGGGGACTGTGGACCCTGCAAAGTATACTTGCTATGGGACCTTGGAAACCTTGGATTCTAGAAATTGAATTTGCCGTGGGACCTTGGAAACCTTGGATTCTAGAAATTGAATTTGCCGTGGGACCTTGGAAACCTTGATTCTAGAAATTGAATTTGCCGTGGGACCTTGGAAACCTTGGATTCTAGAAATTGAATTTGCCGTTGGACCTTGGAAACCTTGGATTCTAAAAATTGAATTTGCCGTGGGACCTTGAGGATCCTGGATCTTGATTTTTGGTCCCGGCACAAGTCTGGTTGGATGCACAAGGCCAGGCCTGGCTCTTAGTAAACGGTGCATCCGGTCAAAAGTGATGTGCCGTATTCACCGTATCATTTTGCCGTATCTTCCTGTCGTGGGATCGGGACTCGGGAGTCATCACCGTACGGCGGTCGGCGACTTCCGCGTGACTCAGAACTACCCCACCTTTACTCACTGACTCAGTGAATTTCTCCATAGTCGTAATCAGTCTCCGGGTATGTACCACAGTCGATTTTTCGCCCGTGGTTGCGGTAGTTGGTATTCAACAGCACGTGGCTTCAGTACCGAGTAGCGTGGCAGTTTTCACTCTTCGGCGTCGGCTATTATTTTTGCCGCTAGGCCATGACAGAGCTGTGACTCTTACTGCTGGGTTTTCCCTCAGTGTCCCTCATTGCGTTTTCGAGTCTGGGTGGTGACTCAATCCAAGAGTCAATCTACCTTAAGACCGCTGCAGGTATGGTTTGACTCAACGTGAGTCAAGTGATGAGTGAGTAAACGCGGCCTTCCGAACACACCGGTATGCCCCGGCCCGCGGCAGATACCGACGTGTTTCAGGGACGGGCTGAGTCAGAGATACCTATCTTGTCACTTCAGTGCCGAGCCGTGGCGTCACCCCGTCTCTCCCCCACCCCGCCCGCTCAGGCCCCCTGACCCCACCCACGACGTGAAGTCTGGCCCCGCCTGCTGATCTGTTTGGCTTGATTGTCGACCGGTAAGCCATCTGTGGAGTACACAAGTGCGTCACGAGTATGATAGTGGACACACTCGAGCATTTGTTCCGCTGTTGGCTAACGTGATCAGGGTTCACTGCGAAACTCCGATATGTCGTTATACTTTACCGATTTTCCTTCCATACTATCTCTGAAGTATGGTTAAAAATAAACTGCTGAGCAAATTGGAACAAAAGTGCCTGCATATTCCCATTCCGAGCGATCGTTCAAGCAGCCTGTCGTAAGGGGCTCGCTGCTCGAGCCTCAAGTTGCACCCTTTCTCTTGCAAGAGGGCGGCATCATGATGCCGCCCTCAGCCCGCAGCCCCGCTCCCCTCCCTCCCTCTCTCCCTCTCTCCCCCAGTTGCTGACTCGGTTGAGGCGCAGCTCCCCAGCTGAGGAGGAGCTGTGGCCGCCGCTCGCGGTGTAAAAAGCGGCCTCGCCAGTCGTTGCTCCCTAGCTCGTGGTGCCGGCTGAAGGGCGGCTGTGTGGTGCCGGTGGCTGGTGCAGCGGGTCTCTAGTGCTGCTGCCGCCAGACCGGTCGACACGGGAAGGTCATCCACCCACCACAGGGCGGTGGGAATGTGGGATGCTCTGTGCTCACGGATAGGGGTAGCGGGGACGCCTGGCGGTAATCAAATACTGCCTATATTTCGTACCTCTCGAGATGCACGTCAGTCCATGCCCGACTCTACTCTGACGTAGCGGTCGTGTTTTGTTGCTAGAGTTCATTGGGTCTAAAAAAGGCAAAACCCAGCAGCTCAATTTGGTGCTTGCGATTTTCGATAAGCCTACATTCTGGATTTTTGGGATATTTTCTCTGGGTTTCCTGGGGGCGCCTCCGGGTCGCTTACCCCACTAGGCAAGGACCGTAAGGGGCCCCAGACTACCAGTTTAGGTGTCGGCTCTGTCCCACGGCGGGGGCCCGATGGACAGACCCATCGACCGTCGCCAGCGTCCAGTGGCCGCCGGAGCGAGGCGCGGGCGATGTCTGATTGCGGCGGCGGATTACGACCCAGCGGGCCTCCGCCTATCTGATGCCGTACTGCCGCCGTGCCGGGCCGGCCGTGCAGCGGACACGACCGATCGCCGTGGCCTTTGTTTGACCGCACAAAAACGCCGTGATCTCCCGGCCGGCGCCTCGACAGCGCGGCCATTGGCCCCTGGGCTTTGTGAGAGCTGATTTGGAGTCGGGCACTCCGCTCAGAGCAGACCGGTCGTGGTATTTTCACTGTTTTGTGATTAGACGTGCGCTCATGTCAGTGGCTTAGAGAAGATTGTAATCGACGCATGCTGGTAGGGGTGATGTGATTTTGAGTCGTTCATTGAGTGTCAGACATTGGGTTGGGCGTGTGCCTATTCAGCGCTGGCTGTGAGCGGTCAGATTTGCTACTACGTTCATATTCTGGAAGTTTGATACACGGTTTACTTCAAATATTCGTCCCCGCGTTACTATCCGGGGTCAAACGCAGGTCGAGGCGGGCACGAAATCCCCACGGAGGTTCCCCGTCGAAGCCGACCCTCCCCGGCAGCAGGCAGCCCAGGTGGGCTCTGTTGCCGGGGGCGGGGCTCCGCGAGCACGTGTCATTACACGGACGACCTTGACCGCGGCCGTTCCCGTCAGCTGTGTTCCGCCCCTCCCCTCCCCGCACAACCTGGTCAATCAAAACAAACCCCCACTCTCACTGCCGTCTCGTACAACTGGCCGGTGCGCTTAGAGGCGATTCGCCACCGACTTGCGGGCGAATAACGGCCTTACGGCCGCCGAGACGTACTATATTGAGTCGGGCGCAGACGGCCGCCGAGTCGGGGCTGGCATCCGGGGGTTCGCTTCCGCCGGCATGTTTACACTGGGGTCCAAGTAGGACGGGAGATCGAACGAATATTCTCCCCTGCTGATGCTCGTGTTTCATCTTCCACCAGCACCTCTGAAACGTGCGACCCCCATGGACCCGCAGCTGAATAATGTGTGGGCTTTCTTGTTGCCCGTCGACAGCCGAGTCGTTGGTGGATGAGCTACAGTCACGACCCCGTGTTACGGCCCGCCCCACCCGGGTCTCGAAAATTTACACCCTTTTAAAACAGGACGATGTAGACAAACACTGCAGCGGTGTGCAGATCTCCCAGCCAAATGGAGGGGTGGTAAAGTCATTTGGGCCGGCTTTTTGCCTAAATTAGAAGGGAACATCCAAGGTTCGGGGCCGAGCGACCGCCCGACGGCCTTGGATCGGTTCAACGGCATCGTTACTAACCGAGCAGACATGCTGGGAAACCTTACTGGTGTTCAGGTTTTTCTATAGTTACAAATTACAATTGTAGAACAGTTGAGTGAATACAGGTGAAGTGAAGTGCCGCTTGGGCTGCATCAGTAATGTAGAAATGTCTCGTCTAAAAATTCCTAGACGGTACGATGGCTCGTCTAAAAATTCCTAGACGATACGATGGTTCGTCTAAAAATTCATAAACGATGTCTAAACAATTCCTATCTTTGACCGACTGCCTACTGGTGGACATTACCTCACATGGACCCTGTCTCGGTAATGCCATTGCCCATTATCCGTTATATACCATTATACATTATGTATAACTAATTCAAACAAACACCTGCCACCGTGTGACCCTGCGTCGTCCCCGCCACCGTTGCACCACCCTTTCTGACCTTTGTTTCGTTCTCTGTTGCAGGTTTTCACCTCAGCGGTCTGGTGCACTCGTCCAAGCCCAGTATGCCACTGCCTCCCGGCTACAGTATAGAGCCCGAGAAGAAATACAGGGTCTCCGTCAGCTTCGACAGGTCAGCGGCAGCCGACTCAATAGCTGTTCTCTCTTTCTGTTTTTAACCTCAAAGCATCCGGAGCTGATGTTTTTCTTTTGTCTTGTGTCCGGTGCCCATCACTTTTTTGTTGCTAGCAGGGAGAAGACGTCTCCTCAATGGTAACTAGCGGAATGCTGTAAAAAGCTTCACTCATCAATGGTGCCGGAATTCCTGTTGCTCTGGCGGCTTCTGAATGTTTATAGTCTCTGCCGTATGTTTATACATGCGGAATCCATGTGCCGTGACAGGGATGACTCGGAAATTCCACAGGCGTTGGTACACAGAGGTCTTAGCACAACCATTGCCACCTCCACAATCACTACCGTTGTCCGTGTGGTTGGTCCCCTGATCATCTGGCCCCCGAGTTATATCTATGGTTCCTTGGTGTTATCCATGGTCCCCTGGAAAGGAATTTCTAGAAATCCGTTTCTCGCGTTTGCCTTGACGGTGTGGGGGTGGTATGCGACTCGGAACAAGCAGTTACTGTGCGAACGGTTACCGTGTCCCTTGTCCGTTTATGCCATGTGGTGGAATGTGAGGGAGGAGTGGAAATGGGGAAAGACACCCCTGAACCCCATCTCTCGCTAGCTATCGTCGGCATAAGGAACTTGTTAAAACGTGACAGTTGATCCCTTTGGGCGATGTTGGATCGAACGTTAGTCGTAAAATTGCTATTAAGATACATAGTTACCATTGAATTAACGCTCACTCGCGTCAGAATTGAAATTAAGGATTGTTGCTAAAAACATTCCATCGTCGACACTCTTCGTACGCAAACGAAACGGCTCTTTGCAGGCTGAATAGCTTTGCAAGGACTTGGAGTATCAGGTCGATAATAGACTTTGCTAGTCTCCTAATGCTACGTCCTAATGTTTCTTATTCTAGTCTTCTCCCTAACTTCCTAATGTTGAACTTAACAATCGTTTCGCAGACGTGCTCCTCACCGACCGGTCCCTAATGCCCTCGTGTAAAATGAAAGGCGGCCGTTTCGAACTCGTGTGTCAAAGTTAGCACAACTCGTGTCGGTCGAGTGCGCCAAGTTGTCCAGTTGGGTGTGAGCCCACTGACACCCGTTTCGGGACTTGCCTGAAGCGGAAGCCGCTGTACACGACGGGGCGGTCGCGGCCAACTCTTCAGGCGAATGCACTAACTGGACGACTAACTGGGCGTTCAACTGGGCTTTTGGTACACCACGCACTGTGCTGATGGGCTGCCCGGCACCCATGCACTTGCGACACCCTGGGCTACCTATGTCTACCTATGCGCTCTTGTTGCTGTGTCCATGAGGTCATGAATGTGCGTTCGTTAGTCGCCCGAGGGCCGACATGGGGCGTAGCATCACTGCCGCCTTGATGACTGACCCCTACATCCACCTTGACCCGTGATTTCCCCGACCTCTCCCGACCCTCGATTGACCCCTGCCTCCAGTTCAACCGTAAATGACCAGGCTTCCCCATCCTGACTTGCGGTTGAGCCCTGACCTCCACCCTGACCCCTGGTTGACCCCCCCCCCCTGTCACCCACAGGTGTAAGATCACCTCGGTCACGTGCACCTGTGAGACCCGGGACATCTTCTGGTGCAAACATGTGGTAGCACTGTCCCTGTACCGGATCAGAAACGCCGAGACTGTCAAACTGCGCGTGCCCATATCAGGTAAGAGCGATGTTCCTCACATTTGTTTTATATTTTTGATCCAACAGAAAAACACTTCTCGCTCATGAAGTCGTAGGGTGATACTATGATGTAAGCAAATATAGTTAAGCTATTAATTACCTTGACCAGTACTGTCCTGTCCTGCTCTGACCCAACGTGACGCACCTACTGTTGTTGTTCATGAGATAGAGGATGATGCAACGTGGTAACATTCCGCTGCGTTGTCTGTTTATCACCTTATCCAGGTCAGTGATGACGCACCCCCGATATAGGGTTTCGTATGGGTCACGGTACTCAGTCGCTGCTGTTCGCTCTTGACAGAAGTGATTGTCGCGACTCGCGGGATATAATTGATCGGTTTCTAAAGTATGCCTTAAGTGTCATGACTTTCCGTTTGCCGTCGTTGTTAAAGGCAGAAGTGTTTCAGTCCCAAGGCTTGCCAATACGCCAGGCGCATACGGTTTCGCTTTACCTTTGTCTTGTCACACCTGAAAGACGAAGAGTGCGAAGCTGCCTCAATTTGGCCGCTATCGTATTACCTCACCGGATGTCGCTTCGTTAGCGCTGTCTGGCCTCACGTGCGTAGGTCGGTGTTTTGGGTCCTCTAGCCCTCCACACAGCCAGTGTAGCCCACCGTCCCTCCCACGGCCGGCTCCGGTCCATAACAGAGCCATTGTGCCCGCCTGTTTACCGACCGGGGCCCACTTTCACTTCAGTGTGTGGCGTGCACGTACTGCTGAGAACAGAAAGGGCCCGCCGCTCAGACGGCCGCTGTTGTTTCCGCGAGACTGAATATTCGGCGCCGTAGGTGGGGTTTAATCGCCGTATTTTGTCGGAAACAAGCCAACTGTGTATGTGGTGCTTTGGTCGTCCATCAAAGGAATGCGAAGTTCAATGTTTTTGTACTTGACACCGTCGCGCATCGATACATGCATTCACGTCGTACGTGTGCTGTGAATCATTTGTACCATTCACGCTCTAAGCCATGTCGCACGGCCCATATAGTTTGGTTGTTGGTGAATGCCCGCAGTCGACCCAATCACCCTGACCTGCCGATGCTGGTGTGGAGGGCATCTTTGGTAGAGCGTTCACTAGCTGTCGGTGCGCGTCGTAGGTTAAAACGTGTGCGGGTTCTGTATTAGATAAAAGGGGACCCACTCGTCTGAGCCTATTCGTGGTATCGGTCTATACTCTATACGATTGCTGATTTCACCGTTTGTTACGTGAGCGAGTTGAGACTTTGGTATTATATTCCAACCATTTTCCTTTCTTATCGTCCCATTCCCACCATCCCTCCCATCCTATTCCTCTCCCTTCCCATCCCGACGTCCCGGCGGCTTTACTCCTCGCCCGAGTCTGGGATCGATCCTGCAACGACACTGTCACCGGCACGACCGTTGCACTCCCCACGGCACGGCCCGAATGAATCCGCGCCGCCGCCGCCGTGCCGCCCGGCGCTCTCTGCCGTCCGCCATCGCCCTCTGTCCTCTGTGGGCCGGAAAATGTGATCACGGCCAGTCGGGCGGCGCAGACCGTCACCGAACCCCGATCGGCTTTATTAGTTTATCTGCGCTGCCTGCCGGTCTGGCCTGCCGCCGGTCGATGCCGCGGCAGGGAGGGACGAGCTGGGGTTTGTGTTTCGGTGAGTCACTTGCATAAGGCGGTGGCCTGCGCTGCAGCTGGAGCTGTGAGGAGGCCGGCGTTAAGCGAGATGTCCTGTTTTAGCAAATAGTTACCTCGTGATTACGCTGGCATCTTAGCTGAGTTCACCATTCCTTTTAGTGATCTGTAATTCTTTTTCTCTTGTCCCATGCTCTTGTGTTATCGTGTTTGATCTTTTCTTATTTAATCCATGTTTTACGAGCATTCGCTTCCCTAGCGTATTAGCTTCCTCTCAGGGCCTTGGCAACCTCTCTCCTCTGCGGACGTCATTCCTGCGACCTATCTCGCTGTGTGGCGTGCCGATCGCATTCCTAAGCGCGGTTCAGACCGATCTCAAACACATTGAGAACACATAGGCCGCCTGTCGTATGGACATCGGTCAACATGTTTGGAGCACAGAGCATACATTACGGTGCCGACGCTCGGATATTTGCCGTGTACCGGTGTTTGCACTGTCTGCTGCACCCAGATTGCCGCTCCGCTCGTAACTTGTTTTCCTTGCATTACGACATGATTGCTCGCCCTTATTGCTGCCACCGACTAGGGAAAACCTTTGATGGTAGGTAGTTTCGAGGTGGTGCTTTAGCGGATACCTGTTGATTTCTTTGGTCACGGCCTTCGTTGAGGTGGCGGTTAACGGTCATGAAACTGCTTTGAAACGGACGCGTTGTGGGTATCTTCTAACTGTATCAATCCGTATCTATCTGCATCCGTATCCGTATTTTTTTTTTTTTTTTTTTTTTTGTAGGGCCAGGCTCTTGCGGTCTCACAAGACCTTATCCGTATTTCATATCCATATACCTATCCTTACCCCATGTCGCCGTATCTTAACCATCCGTTTCGTAGCAGTAGTTCTGTACGTTCAACGTGGCCTGACTTGGCCTACCTAACTGCCCATTTCTTAGCAGTCGTATGACCTAGGCCTAGCCCTGTATATTTAACATGGCCTGACCTGACCTGACCTGCTCTGTCCCCGCAGAGACGCTGCTGCAGATGGACCGACAGCAGCTTCAGAAGTTCGCGCAGTACCTGATTGCCGAACACCACACCGAGGTGCTGCCCACCGCGCAGCGGCTGGCAGACGAGATTCTGCGACAGCGCTCCGAAATCAACCGGATACAAGGTCAGTGGACGGGGTCAGCTGGATACAGGATCAGTGTCTGGAAGTTAAATGAATACAGTTAAATGAATCGATCCGGATATCGAAATGATATAGGGTCAGTGGGCAGTTGGGGTCACCAGTCAATGCGTGGCGAGCGCATGATGCGCTTCGGGTGCGTCTTGTACGGCTTCGAGCGGGCACGATTGTCGATTCACGACATTGTTCGTTTGCTAGCTACCTCTGGATGCAACGAGAGCACTGAAGATCCATGAGATCCACGAAAAGCACAGAAGACGAACTTCAGAAGTCTTTCGCTAGCGTAAAAAAAAAAAAATGCTACCAGCACCCGAACGTCTTGGTTGCTAATGTTGAGAAAATGATGATTAGTAGGACGTTTGGAACTGCAATTTACGAACTCTTACCTTAAGAGTTTCGGTCAAACTTCTCCACTTTTTCATCCGGTGTTTTAGAAGTTAGTGAAAAAGGAATCCTACACGGTGCATCTACCGATTCGCTGTCTTCATTAGAGCATGCCAACTCGTACGTTGACGCAGTTATTGCCTAACAGGCATTCCATGATGTGTCTAGAATGTGATGATCTAATCCAACACGTGTTTTTAATCGTTATTTTCACTGATGTGGTATCATTAGGCTAGGGTTTCCCGGAGATGCCTGCCGTAAGGTTTTACGAAGAGGTGCGATAGGTAGATTGATTGTTATGTGCGGGGCCATCCCTGTCATATACAGTGATATTTTAATTTCACGTAGTCCGCTACGCCATAAACGGAGTGTCTCGCGCCTTGTTAGTTTGGTAAACATTGCACTGCCGTTATAGCATTACTTTATGTTGGTAGCTTGTCTTGTATCATCCGTCATCTTATTTGTCGGTTTTTGCACAGATTTGCTCTACGATTACGTTTACCGTTTGGATATTTCTCCATTATGTTGTATTTGTTTTACGACCGCTAACATAATTAAATATCAAGGTTAGATGTTCAATGTCCCGTTTCGTTTATAGCTTGTTTATATAGTAATGGTCCATCAAAGTACGATATCTTATGACTCATTGGCTTGGATTATACCCCTGTCACATACCGCTGGTTTGTAAAATTGGCTCTTGCTCACACACCTATGTGCGACTGCGGGCTACTATTTTACGTCCACTAACCTTTCCACGACCTTCCACTTCTCCCTGTCCGTTTTGCCCTTGTCCCTTGCACTTATTCATCCGCACCGCACCTGTGCCTTGCTGGGCAAATGTGAGAGTATGACATTCTACCCACACGGGCCGGGCGGTCAGACCGCGGCCGAGCGTTGCCGTGACGCCGGGTCACGCCACTCACGGCGTTACGTCACGACATGTCACTCACGGTTTCTCACGTCACGTCACGCCGTGCCGGCCGCGGTGACGTGACGCCCGCTCTCGAGGCCGTCACAATTCTGTCACGGGTCGAGGTGAGCTCAGTTCGGCTCGCCCCAGCCCGGTCCGGCCTGACCCGACCCATACTGCCGCGGTTGCTGGATCCGACGTGCCCAGAGACCGTTATTATTGCTTCGTGGCACGCCCAACCGTCGGCGCCTGGGCTTGTGTTGAGTCACATCCCTGACTGCCGCACCGACCCGCCTCGGGGCGGTATCTATGTGCGTTACTCACCCAGCATTACTGCACTTCGGATGTGAGAGATAGGTGGGGATTCCGGGGTCGTAAAAGTGGTGCTGCCTCCCCAACAGACGCCCTGTTTCATGACGCACACTGCCTGCGGCTATGCCGCTGGGCTGACAGACAGACAGCCATCACTCCCATTCCACTAACCACTCTTGGTATCAACCGCGAGCTGGTTGGGAACTCCGCACACCGCAGCGCCATTCCATATCCCGCCCTGTATCATTGTCTCTAACTCACCGCCATGCTACCGTGCCGGCTCGCTGCGTGCCGTAAGGGCGACATTCCGGCTGTCTTGTTTGGGCCCAGACACTCATCAACCACCGGTCGCGGACGGCACGGCACGGCACGGCACGCAGGCGAGGACACCTGTGGTCGCCCACTGTCAGAGAGATATGCCGTGCCGAGACGACAGCTTTTTTTCATCGGTGGCAGAGATGGCTAGATATTTCCCATGCATTGTGGAGCTGAAAGTCGCATCAGCCGAGCGATTTGCGCTGTTTGCTGGGTGTGGAGGGTTGGGGAAGAGAAAGGGTGACGGTCCCACCCGACATACCACAGCCGAGTGATGTGTGCGCCGCTCGGGGGCAGGTGATTTCTGCGCCGGCCCTAATCCCCTTCACTATGAACGGGGCACGTTCAACCGCAGGCTGTCCCCTCTCTCCCGAGATCGGGCGACGCCTGCCGTCCGCTCGGCCCTGAACGGAGTTTGTTCAGACTCCGCCGGACTCTTTCAGCGATCTCGGAGCCTCCGGTGTCGATCTATTGTCACCCTACCGACCCTGTCCGGCCGGCCGATTTGAGTCAGATCGACGGCAGAAAGGCAGCAGACAGCGGCGGTCGGGCGGCGGTGGCAGCGGCGGGCGGCGCGCGCTGGAGGGCACCCCTGGGATTAGTGCGCGCTGAAGGCAGGCAGCTGGGCCGTCTTGAAAGGGTGCCAGCTGTTTGCGGGCCGGCGAGGTGCGGCAGCAGGCCGGACGAGGGACGGCGGCCGTGGTGGAGGAATGCAGCGGCCGCCGGCCCTGCCCGCAGCTGCCACTGCTGGTTGGTACGGCACGTCCTACGGCGCTGTGGGCGGTTTGGTACACCGCCGCTGCCGCCGGGCTGCATTGCGATGCTGCCAGAGATTCCAGGCCCGATCGGGTCTGGAAGACACACCCGAGGGCCCGCCGAGCAGCTAACTATTAGATGAGGTCATGGTAGTTTGCGGGACAAACTTGCTGGAAGATTATTTGTATCAGGGGCTTCAGGGAACAGTGATAGTCTGCATTCTTGTGTTATAAGTCTGTCACCCGTAGGCCGTGCTCATAAAAAGATGACACAGCATAAGCGTTTTTGCCAGTTTTTGCTCCTTCCGTGCTGCTACTTACACTGGCATATGCGTTACTTTGCTGTCCCTCTACCCTACAGCGTTGTTCTTGGCGGACAGTGTATGTCAGTCAGACGCTGTTTTGTGCAGTGGGTTCGGTCCGAACTAGGTGTTGCGGCAACTGCCGAGCTCTTGTTGTTTCATCCACCTCATACAACCGCTCTCTACCCTCGTCCTATTTCGTTTCGCTCGGTGCTTCTCAGCGCAATAACGCCGTAAGCGGCTTGCGGCTCACCGAACGGTATTTCTGAGCTGTTGCACGCACTGCTGTGGCTGTTGATCCCTCCAAGGAGTGGCTGTTTGAAGAGAGCTGATAGTGAGAGCTGAGTATAACCGAAGGTTTGTTGTCAATAGTTAAAACACTATTCTTTAGAATTGTGTTTTTCTATTGAAAAACAAATCTGAGTTCCCTGACATATATGATAGTGAGAGCTGAGTATATATTAGAGTTCAGTGGAGCTGCCTCAGCCGCGCCCGGAACTGTCGGGATGGCCGGTGACGTCATGGACCGAGTGACGCACTTATCGACCGGTCCCGGCGTCTGGGATGACGTCATTTAGTGCCGAGGGAACCGGGGAAGGTTGGGGCGCGGTGGTTTATGCAGACTCGTGGCGCATGATTGCAACTAGGCGAATGACTGCGGTCGTGTGTGCCGCATGGAAATTCAAATGACAAGCATATAGCGCCCATGCATTATGCATGGGCGCTATATTATATTTATTTTGTACGTAACAGACAGAAATGTCACTCTTAACAAACATGAAGACAAAGCCTGACGTAACGGGATGGCCCGTCAGTGGACTTCAGTATTTCTCTGGCCCTGACCTGACCGGACCTGACCCGTGTTACAGGCGCGCCCGACCCGACGGCCGGCGCAAGTGCTGACGCCGAGAACAGCTGGCATCTGGACGAGGACCAAGTCCGCGAACAGGTCAAATCCTATCTCTCCCAGGGAGGCTACTGCAGCTCCAACAAGCAGCTCAACTCTATGTTCGCGAAGGTAAACCACGTTGTCTCCCACTCGCATATTTCCCACACGCTCTGACCCGTTGTTGCTCCTGCCTACGGAACATGCTCCGTTCAGTGATTCATTTACAAGTATGGGAAAAAGACAAATTCTCACTGGACTCCCTTCAGCGTATGGGAGTCGTGTATTGGGCGACTTTTCTGCGTTTAGACTAGCGGTTCCTTTTGTACACGAGTTCCGTTCAGTGTTGCGGTGTTGAACGGATCATGTCTTAGCTGCTGGTTCGGTCTTTATTTCTCCCGCTGTGCTCTGTTGTCGTGGCAGTTTTCCTCACGTGGTCAGCGGCGGTGACGAACGGAGATTGTCGGGGCTGTTTTTAGGGCCTTGATCGGGGCATGCCGGTGACGTTGGCTGTCTGTAATTATGTGTTTGGTTAATGCTTGGTGATGGTTTGCTGACGTGTGGTGACGTTCACTGATGTGTGACGACGACTCGATGTCGGTGAGGTGACGTGTTTGATGACGGCTTGATGACTTGTTATGACGGTCTTTTGATATTGACGTGGGATGATGTGTGATGACGGTTTGATGACGTTGGAATGATGTGTGATCAGATGGCGTTATCCTGACGGTCCGATGACGGTCCGATGACGTGTGATGACGTCCTGACGTTCTCTGACGTGCTGCTGACGTGTGCCGCCCTCCGACAGGTACGGGAGATGCTGCGGGCGCGCGACTCGAACGGCTCCCGAATGCTGATGCTGATCACCGAACAGTTCCTCGCCGACCCGCACCTGATCCTGTGGAAGTCGCAGGGCAACCCGATGCAGGACCGCTGTCGACAACTCTGGGACCAGCTCGGTACGTACGAGCCCGATCAATAACCCCCAGATCTCCGTCAAAGTTCACTTGTTTGCGAATCCTTTTAAAGGATATGTGCGGTGGACTTTGTGCTGTAGCGCTGCAGAGATTTCTCGTTTTGCTGTTTTTCTCCCACGTATTGGGCTGTTTGGTCGGAATGCCTTACGTGGCGTGCGAGCAATGTTTTCTGTTTTGTGCGCGTTCCAGTGTCGGCCGGTGCACGGTCGCAGGCACCCTCTGGCGCCGCCGCGCGCCCGGCTCCCACGACTGGGCTGCAGGGTGGTTTACCTCGCCGCTAACCCGTCGGCGGTTGCGTGTGCGCGCATTTTACCTCCGGTATGATAACGTCCAATCCGCCGTCGACGTACATGGTTGTCTGACAGCGGTCGCCGGCGTAAAACTGGACTTAACGACGGACGGCTATTGTTTCGGCCGCTGTCTCGGGCGCTGTGGGTATGCTGTGGAGGGATCAGGCAGATTGACGGCTAGGATTCGGACAGACCTTTGGTGTTCAATCTGTCAGCTACGAGCATACCTCTATTACTGTCGGATTCCGCTCCTGCTTTCCATACTTCCCGCTGCCGCGAGTGCTGCTACTGACATGTATCGCCTCCCCGCCGCCCACAGGAGCACTCTGGGTATGTGTCACCCTCAGTCCAACCAGTTCCAAGACGGAGAAGGCTCGGTGGCGGGAGCTACTCAGTCGGTGGGCTCAGGTGGAGTTCTGTCCGCTGGAGGACCCCGACTTCAGGGCGCCACAGCGGTCGGCTGCGCCTGCCGCCGACCGCTCAGCCCACGGGGCCGGCTCCGCGTCCTCGGCTGATGCTGTGCGGGTGAGTCTGCGGGATTGTGACTTATATCAACGTGGGCGTGCTGCGACGAGAACCTGTCCTGACACGGGCTGATCTTTTAGCAGTTGGAATGTGGGTCTGGCTTAGATTTTTTTCTTTTGATTATCGCTCCATATTAGCGTTCTGTAACCTTATTAAATCTTAAGGACGAAAAACGTGCGTGCAGGGAAGCGCATCTTTAAATAAACCTAAGCGCCCTGCAGTTGTCATATTCCTGGACTAAATGCATACATGTGGGTTGAGACCCTCCATATCTGGGCGACTAATGCCAGCTGGTCCCCGGGAACCCCGAACCGCAGCCGATCAACTCTGCTTCTCTGCACAATCCAGAGTCCGACTGGGCTCAGTCGGGTCGCTGTGCTCGTCTCTGAACCCCTGCCGATGAACCCTGGCTGGGTCGTCGAGAGCAGGATTTTTATAGTCGCTTAGAGTATCGTTCTGTCCCTCAGTTGACCAAGTTTCTCTCCCACCCTCTGGGTGGTTGGTCCTCCCATCCCGACCCGCGGAACTGCGTTCCGTACTAAGACTCGTGCCGTCTAAGCCCGCCCTGCTCGTTTAGTCTGCTTTCGGCACGGTTTAAGCCGCTTGCAGGCCGGGCGGGCTCGCTGGTGGCCAGGCGCCCTGTAAGCCGACGGCCGCCGCGCGGTCGTCTTATCGTTCCTTTCCTCCCCAGTTGGGCTGTTGCTACGGGCCCCCGGCCGGCGGCTGGCGCCTGGCCCGCCGCAGGTCTTACCGTGTCGATGTGGTTCGCTGCTGATACAGGGTGGGGCTGGCAATGTTGCAATGGAACAAACAGGTGTTTGTAGTTTGCACGGATGCTGTGGCAGATTATTTGCCTGGCAACTGCAAGGGATGATTTGCCTTCCAATCATGTTCGTTGTTCGTGCGACATCTGATGTAGGCCATTGGAAATGGCTTCAACGTTTCACTCATATCCCACAGTTGAGAATTACCTGGTCAGTACGTACATTAGCCTCGACCAGTTAATAATAGATTTTATTTCATTTTATTTTAAAATAAAATAAATAATTTAGAAATAAAACCTCGAGCTGAGGAGAAAGCAACTTGCATTAGGATCTGGTTGCTTCGGCGACAACGGATGATAATGAAATAATAACTTCACCTTAGCCACCGCATACTCTCCCTTCCTTACGTCTCCCCAGTGTCAATATTGCCCCGCTAAACCCCCTCCTCCCCCCCTACAGTGGCAGCCGGGCTCTCGCGGGGACCGGACCAGTTCCAGTGACGACAGCTCAGACGAAGACGTGGCCATGTCGGACGGGCCGCCGCCGCCGCCGGCCGCTACCTTCCAGGTGTCGGCCCAGACCTGTCCGCAGACACCGCGAACGGTGTTCCATAGGTGAGTACAACACACAGCCTGTCAAATCTGTTTGTGGTGAGATTGGTGAGATTTGTTACTGATGAGGATTGAGAGTCGTGTATAGTGTCATGTTTAGTGTGTCGTTGCTTGTGTTATTTTCTTCTGGTACATGTTTTGTGACACGATCTTCCCGTTATCTTGACCACATCGTTACTTGGCTTCGTCTCAACTAACAGCCTACTCTAAGCACCTTTGCTCGCTTATCCTTCACCCGTGCCTCTCTGCTGACCGCATTTATTTACCCTTCAGGGCTATTGACGGCACCTACCTGAGCTGGGAGAACGACCAGCTACGGCAGATAATGGCGCACGACCAGCCGCCTCCGCCCCTACAGGGACACTCGGCCAGTTACGACATACAGGGACAGCCGCTCTGGCGAGGTGCGTAGGATTGTAACTTATTGTGACGCTGTGACGTGACCTTAGACGATGTGATGTGACGCCTTGGTGTGACTTTGTAACGTGACCTGTGAGGTGACCCTGTGTGATGATACTCGTGATCTTTGAGGTGATATTGTTCCGCCGTGGAATATATGTGATCTCGCCGTGTATGATCTTGCGGCTAATGAGAAATGACACGGTTTGATCATGCATCATGTAACGTAAGGCTGCGAAATAACTAATATGGTGTCACGCTTGTCGCCTTCCACGTGACCTTTTTCTGGAGGTGCATGACGCAGTCCCCAACCCGCCGAAAGTTTCTCAAAGAAACGGTTCAACTAACTTCAACAGACATACTGCGCTGGAGCGAGCCCTGAAGGGTCACTTGCCGATATTTTGTAGCTCCCCGCGCTCCCCTGAACGGCCAACTACTGTGAAAGTTCGACCTGTTCGGGGAAAGGGTCGCATTTGAAGGCGGATGTAGCTCGAAAGGGCCGCCAGTTATGGGGACCATGTGGGCACCGAACAGGGCTTTTGTGTACCCAACCTCTCCGAAATGCTGAGCTCCGGGTTCTTTCGTCGCTGCGTGGTGCGGAGTTGCCTGCTCGAACGGCCGGCCCTGGGTGCTGTTTGGCCCTCCAAACGACCGATCCGGCCGACCCACGGGACTGAATGTCGTGACCCGGGCGAGTTGGGTCGTTACGGAGCCCCGGATCCGTCCGGGATGCTGCCCGTGACGGAGGATAAGCAACAGACTGCAAGGATGAACCACGAGACCATCCCCGGTACGACTCGCCTCGCTTTGGTTAGATCTGACCATTGACCTGGCCCAACTCGTCCTACCCGTGTGACCTTAGTGCACCATCTTAGCTCTAACAAGATTATCGTTGACCCGAGTGTGACCCATGCGTTTCATCCATTCCAGAACACCTCCCGACGGCCTGCGCTCGAGTGAACGCGCTCCGGTCGCACGGCTATACCCGCGAGGCGCTGCGCCTGGCGACATCTATCGTGCGCACCCTGAAACTCTCCCAGGTGAGCGTCACGGATTTGGGGGCAGTTGGACGTGACCCGTGCGCTTCTGGCTATCAGACGCACGTGATGTGAACACTCTCACGCTACTGAGATTTCTCCTATGTGCTTTGGCTTGTGGCTCTGCTCGCGGGAACAGAGGTTTGCTTTGACGACTTAACGTAGGTTTGGGTGTGGGATATTCATGTGTGGAGTAAAGTTGGTGCAATAATAATAAAGATTACATGCCTTAGGCATCAAACTTTGTAACATCGAATTATCATTACTGTCTCTCATACGACACGTTAAAGTACATCGAAGAAAAGCAAAAGTGCGTAGCAAAGTTGTTATCCTTGAAAGTTTTGTCGTGAGTTTGCTGCCTGGGGCGTAGTATCTTCCTTCCGCGTATGGTGAGTCGTTGGGCATGAACAACGTCCATCAACGTCAGAGTCAAACTTACTTCAGACATCAGCAATAACAGCACACCTGCTTCCCTGTTCTTTCCAAGGTATTCCGCTACAACGCGGGTCATTGTATCCCTTCAGCTGCCCTTTGAACGTCAACAAACAGGTTGTACGTGTTGCAATGTTCCCTAGACACCGCCCAAAATCTCCAGCGGACCCGCCACGGGCTGGTTACTCGTGAACGGGGGCTGTTGTAGTAATCCGAGCAACATCCGGCACAGTAATCCTCTGGCAGTGCAATAATCTACCGCTTCCGCCATCCCTCCCGCCGGACCGTCTGTCTGTCCCCGCAACCATCTGCTCGTCCGTCCGCTCTTCCATCCGTATGTCCGTCTATCTTATCGTCCGTCTGTCTGTCCATCCGCATTTCTATTCGCCTATCCGTCCATTCGTCCATCTATCTATCCAATAATCACCTATGCTTCCGTCCGTCTAACCGTCAGTCTTTCTCGCCCGCTCGTCAGTCTATCCGCTCGTCCGTCCGTCCATTTATTCGTCCGTCCTTTCCGTACAAAGCCGGCGTCCGGCCGGCCGTTGATCCTCGCACCCAGCCGGTACATATTCAGTCGTTCTGACGTGAAGCCCCGTTCGGCCGGTGTTTATGCTAATTGACCCGATGACCTCACGTGCCTGACTGTTTTTCACTCGCAGCCCGGGTGTTGATGTGCCTTATCCCTGGGGTGGGTTGGGCCGGTTTGGGATCCTGGTGGGCGTCATATTTGTGTCCGTTCAGATAGTGGCGCCACCACTGTGGCTGTGTTAGTGCGGTCAGCGGTGATGGCGCTTTGAAGTTAGTTGCTCCTCAGAAGTGGGGTATTGGTCCAATTTGGCACTGGACCAGAAGAAGAATGTACTGATTTTTTTAGTTCTACCGACTACATCCTCGCAAATGTTGAAATTTATGTTTCGCAAAGATGAATAACTATAAGTGTAATTGTTTTGTTGATTTTACAAGATCGTAGTACTCCAGCCGAGAGCTGTGAGTTGTCTTCTTGCCTGTCTTCTGTTCCAGTTTCTGAGCATTTCCACTCCTTGTTCACTGTCCACCCCTCTGTACATTCCCTCAGTCAGTCGGTCTCGCTAATGCTCTCCCCTTTCCGCCCCCAGCTTCAAGCTCAACACCGCTGGGAGGAGGAGAAGGCGCACGTGTTGCCGCGCTGCAGTTTCTCCGGAGTGGCGCAGAGTCCCACTCACGCCTGCCAGGAGGGATGGGTCGGACACCCGCTGGACCCCGTTGGTGCGCTGTTTGACACACTGGCAGAGGCCTCCGTGCTGCCGGACGCGCTCGGAAAGTGCACCTACTTCCCTGGTGAGTTGTGAGGGATGACAGTCAAGGATGGTGTCGGCAAGGGAATGACGGTTCTGGCAGTGCTTTGAAATATGGGTGAAGAACTAATGTACTCAAATGAGATTATGCTAAAGTTTTGTTTGTAGATAGAAGTCGATGGTAAGCTTATACTCATGGTTAGGTTACAATATTTGTATGCGAACGAGTCTATTTTAACGGCATGAGAAGAGGAAAATCTCACACAATCGCCAATCTTCAGTCAATCATCAATCTGTGTGTCAGACAGGTTTTGTTATCCCACCCGATTCCTCCCATCCGCTCACCCCAACCCTCCCCTTCTCTTCCCTTCCCGCAGAGCCGGCCGGCTCCAGTGAGGACGGCTCCAACGTCACCCCTCCGCGGTACCGACACGTCCCCGTGCCCGGCTCACGGGACCGGGCCGAGACGTTCCTCACGCTGGCCGTGGAGGCGGCGCTGCTCGGTCTCGGACAGCAGCGGATCATGCCTGTGGGCCTGTACGCACAGGAGAAGGCGTGCAAACAGGAGGAGCGGCTGATAGCCAAACTGTCCGAGATCGAGGCCGATGGACTGCTCGTGGCGGTGAGTGGAGTGGGTTCGGAGGAGGGAGGGGAAGCGGGAGGCTGTACGAGCTGCCGAAGTGGGTGTGTGGGAGAGAGTTGTGAAACGTGTTTGAAGAACTCATACTGGGTTTGTGGAGGCCGGAAGGATGAAACATGTTCGCGAGAGAAAAGGCTGTTGGCTGTAATTTTTTATGTACTTGGATGTATGTATTTTTAAGAGGGGCTTCAGGGTGTTTCTGGGGTGAGATAAGGATTAGATTACGTGTGCTAATGGGACTAATAAAAGTGTGATTTAAAGCGCGGTAAGGAATTACAGACGAGATGGCACGGAACCCGGCGCTGGGGCGTGTCCAGCCTCCAGATGGCGCTGAGGCCTTTATCGTAGCTCTAGATGGCTCTATGGTCAGTATCTGGTGTCCCCCAGTCGTTCTTCTATGGACTATGGACGGTCGGCAGGTTTTGCCATTGTCAGAGCTCTCCAAGCTTCAATCTTCATGCTTAGCGGGGGCGTAGGATTGCGGACCTACGTTGTTTTCACACAGTTGTTTGTGGTCAAAATTTTTACTCGTTATGTTTCCTGCGTAATCCTGTTTAGCAAGATCTATTAGACAGGCTGGTGTCTTGTTCATCTTATTTTATTTTATTTCTTACATCGGGACATGTCAGTGACTACTCTGGTTATATAACAGTCGCAAAAATAACTTGGAGACGGATCTGCTATAATCCTCAAGTTTCTTGCCATAGCTGTGGTGATGGCGCCCTGTGCAATGTGTTTGTAGCTGTACCTCTTGAGAATGAGCTGGTTTGACCCTGTGACCCAATCACACATGTGTGACGTATCTGACTCGTTGCTTTGACTCGCTTTGAATAGCGCTACTCATGTGTTCCTCTGGCGTCTCTTTGATTCTATGTGACCATAAGTGGTAATTGTAACCTCGTGACTGTGTTATGACCCCCTCCCGTGGTCCGTTTATCTCTTAAACCGCCGCCTTTGCCCCTTTTGTGACACTCCCTCCCCCTCAGGTGTTACGACGGCAGACAATGCTTCTCCTGGAGGGCGGCCCCACCTCGGGACTCGGGCAGGCCATCCACGCTGAGTCTGTCCCCCTGCACACCTTCGCCAAGTACCTGTTCACTACTCTGCTGAGGCACGACGCGGACCTGGCGCAGCGCGTGGGACTGCGAGCGATGAGGTCAGTGCCGCCCCTGCCGTCTCTCCATGCGGGATAGTTCCGGCAGTGAGATAGAGCTGACAGATTCTGAGGCTGAGGAACACGTGACGTGGACGGATCCTCAGATGACAGATTTACTGGTGTCGACGTCTAAGACAACCGGACCCGTTCACTGACGGATATTGAGGCATCCGAGCTGAGTTCCATGGATTCTGGCAAACATTTGCTGACGCACGCTGCTCGCAGTGACGCAGTCAGAGGATAACATGTTCTGAGCCGGCGACCGGTCACGAGACTGAAACGCGTCATGTATTCCTGTGCTTACAGTAGTTACTGTACCTGTAGAATTCTAAGTTGTTACTCTATTTACTCGCTAATGGTGAACCCAGGGGCTCATACGCTCATACATCGTAGAAACTTGATACTTTTTCATATTACATAACATTCGATGTGATGTAATCAATAGGTCAGAGTAGCACGAGAGTCATTACCAATGCAACGCTGTCTTATGCAAGTATTTAGTCTAGCGTTATCGTCATATAATTGCCCGCAATGAGCTCTGACTGGTCAACGCGTGGGCTTGCGAATCTATTTTTGGATGGGAAGGCGCAGTCATGCCAGCCCTACCTTATGGCGCATCGTCTTGCCTCGGCTTTGCCCATTCGGCTTGCCCAGTTTTCTTTGGAAACCATTACTGGATCGCCTATATGAAAGAAGCTAATGACAGGCGGTTGGGTAGTAGGAAAGAGATGTTGCTTGAAGCCATTGGCCTATGCATTCAGTTCGAGGAGTTATGAGTGGTTTTCGATGAAATTCTGTTTCTAGAACAGACACACAGATGCATGTAATTCAAGCGTCGGCTGAAAACCACTGTAACATAGGATGCTGGTGCTTTGAACAGTTTGCCTCAAACTTAGCAACTATCTTATAGCCAATGCTGATGGGGCTGAAATGACAATGCTTTGGGACTCGCTGCGGTAACGATTTCATCTACCTCCGAAGCTCACCTACCCTCTCCCTCTGCGCCGCAGGCTGCCGATTCTCGAGGAGCTGGATGACCCTGATGACACCACGGTCTCCAACATGGTGCTACGACGCTACCCGCGCTGGTTCACACTGGGCAACATCGAGAGCCAACAGTGCGCCCTCGCCTCCACCATGCTCGCCGCCGTCAAAGGTGAGCTACCGTCGTCGAGTGCAGCGTTTGTCTCAACGCAGTCGGCGACGATGATTTCGTCGATGTTGTCGCGTGGGTGGGCAGTGACGGCTTAGAGAAGCCGACAGGACACGGACAGAAATAAGCGCCGTGTGCTGCGCTAGAGCAGTGGGCAGCTGAGGCTCGGGCGGCTTAAATCTGGCTGCCGGAAAACGTTTTTCTTTTTACTTAGATTACGCAGTATAGGTACACTATACGTGTTCGGCAGCGCACAGAAATGATAATCGTCTTTACTCATACATCTATCGCTTTTCGTCAGACTATTTTGTCGTTCGGCTTATGACGAAAAATCAATCGCTTTTGTCTGACCTAGGGCGTCGATCCGTAAAGTACTGTGAGTCTGATCTATTTTACCACATTCAAAGAGTTCAATCGAGTGAGAGGGCGGGCGCCAATTACGGTAATGGTCGAATAGGAAGGGCTACCACTGACCCCATGGCCGGGCAGACTGGGCCGATTGGACTGGTGAAGACCGCTGTTCAGTTTGGGACAGTCACGGTCGGCCAGCCGGAGACGGGCTCTTTCACATTGGCCATCGGAGCGAGAGGTGCTTTGAAAACCCAGAAACGAAAACGAGGAGGCCTGAGTCCGCTGTCTGAACATGTGTCATTTGGTCAGCAGACCAACGCGTTGTTGCTGAATAGTGGCAACTACTGAACCGCAGAACTCCGATGTTGGAGCATTGCGTCATATCGGCATGGGGTCAAATCGGGTTTTTAGATGTGCGGTAATGGTATCTTTTTTGTTTTTATGTTTTTTTCGCATTTGAAGCACTGAAGCATTGAGAATGTTTTACGGCGCATAACATCGCTTACTATTTATTTTGTTGGCTTCTCCTATTATTAACTTTGTGAGCAAAATATTCTCAGAAACTCATGTTTATTCAGCGTAGTTGATTTAGAGGAGAGAACAGCATCGGTACCACACCGTTTCATCACTGGTGGGTTTGTGGGCCCATTGACCGAGCTGGACCAGTGACCAGTGCCTTATCACAAGTCCGGTGCCTTAACACGAGTCCAATGCCTAATCACGGACAGGTTGTCGTCATGTGACTTCAGAGCGTTTTTCTTTTTGTTCCCCGAGCAAGGTTACTAGGCCCAGAATGATCCTTGTTCGGCAAACTCCTGACATTTAAGTGATATTCTCGTCAACTATGAGTATTAAGTTGTGTGGGTTAGCCTTGCCCTAATCCGTTGACTGTGCGTACATTGAATTGTTTCTAGTTTAAATGGAACATTGCAGGGATAAAGCATTTGCCCCATTATTTTGTTTCCTTTATTATCCAGAAAATCAAATAGCTTAATAACATTATTTTGTACCGTTTTATTTCAAGCTATGATTATGAACACCCCTAGCGACGACAGCATGACGGGGTCACGCGGAAGGTCGTGAACTAAGTTGTCGTGCACAAGTTGTTACAGTGTGCTTCAGTTGTTTTCTTGGCACATATAGTAACGGCTGCAGCTGACGTGAACAGTCCCAACAACCCAGTGTTCTATCTGCATCCAAATGAACTTGCACCGGTTTTAAGTCGACCTCGCTTCGCGGTACCTCTTCACGCAAATCGTGTTCTCCTTTTCTGGGCTTCGCTGCATGACTGTCTCCTTGATGTCATCGCGAGGCTGAGCTGTGACATGAAACTGCAGCGGGCTGCTGTATGACTAAAAAAGGAGTTTGAGGGAAGCATTGGGTCTTTGTCAGGGAGTCATGGTCCCCTGACTGACTCGTGCGTTTTTGTTTTGTAATGTATCCCTCTACTGCCTCGTGACACCGTTCAATACTTCCCCTACAGACGACATGTACCGGCTCCGACTCGTGCTCGAAGCCGCCCAGCTCAACATTCACGGCTCCACGCACCTGTTCAAGTTGGCGCAGGACGCGTTCCGGTTCGCTACCTCAGCAGAGGGCCCGCGGCCGGCAATGCTACTGTCCGCCGCCTTCGAGCTGGGACTTCAGGTGGGGCTCTCCGTGACGTGTTAGACGGACAGAAGAACATACAGGATCCTCGTAATTATTGCGGCTCTATGTGGGAGTGTCTAGTGGTCTGGATTTCTGGAGTTGTTTTTGCTTGCCTTTTTAATTACCTCACAAATTATACCGCGTGTCTAGTGGTTGTAGAGAGTCGTGTATCAGTTACAGAAGTAGATGAGTTACCTAGCCGACTGTGGTGCCCAGTCACTGATACGTTAACGGTTCAAGACCTACTTTACTCGGGCTTTTTCACCTTTCGGAATTTTTGCGGAGGTTGTGCGAAAGAAGCTTTGGAACTGCGAGATTTAGTAAAAATAAATGTTTTTATTCACCCTTCGGTCAATTATCAGATTAATGACTATTTGTAAATTTACTGCGAAGGGTGGCCGAATAAGACATACGCTAAATGATTTCTTAGAAACGCGCCAGCGTATCCGGATGCATTCTGTTAAAAAGTGAAAACAAAAACATCCCGTGACTTGCTGAGCAGATGACAGTACAGCTATCTAACAACTCCTACCCATCCATCCGACAACCTGTCTCTTCACCCTGCCCTGGCTACCCGGTCTGTATGAGTTTCCAGCCCGGTCCGTGTGTCTGTGTGTTCGGCCGGTCCGTGTGTCTGTCTGTGTGTCGCTGCAACTCTGCCAGCGCCGCTGATTGACAGCAGCACCGTCTCGCTGCCGGCACTGCATTACGGTCTGACTCTGAGCTGCGCGGGTCGAGCGCCGGACGCCGGCACCGTTCGACACTGAGCCCCGCTGACAGACTGATCCGCACGTCCGCGCTCCGCTGATGTGTCGGCGTGGGCGCCGCCGTCCTGCCAACTCCGCGAGACGCTGGTGGCTTGATGTGCCGGTTGGCTTACCGTGCCAAGATGGGCCTGGGAGACCGCCGCTGAGGCTAGAGATGCTGTGTTATGCGTTATGTTCGGTTCTCCTTAGTTTGCGTTCATGATTTCCAGATCCGTGTCCTTATCCTGTCTTAGAATCCGAGACGTCCGATCACGAAAACAGCTAATGTCTATGTGACTGCTATTAACCGTGCCTTTCGTCGTTTGCGATGATGTTAAAAGCGTCCTGACACGTGCCACTGGTGCCACGTGATTTTTAGCCAAACTTCGCAGTACGTTTATGACTGATTCAGAATTATATCTTGGGTAGGGTGTGTAACGCCTTCTTGTGTGTATCTAACGTCGCCTTATGTGTTTGTGAGCCACAGACATCGTGTCTGATTCCGTTTGGAATCATTTTAGAGCTGACGGCAACTCAAACGTCTGACGCCGACTGACGTCCTGGCCATCAGGTGATGCGGGTGACGCTGACGTCAATGAACTGGCGGCGCCGGGACATGGTCCGCTGGCTGGTGACGTGTGCCACCGAGGTCGGTGTCGACGCCCTCATCACCATCATGCACAACTGGTACACGCTCTTCACTCCGACCGAGGCGACAGGACCGGTGGCGACCACCGTCATGTCCCACACCACCATGCTGCGGTTGAACCTCGACTTCAAGGCTCAGGAGGATCTGAGCAACGCGGCGCGACAGCTGGCGTTGCAGTGTGCCACTAAGGTAAAGAGTTGTGAATGGATGTTTTCTAGTCTATTTTTTGTGAAGTGAAGTTAATTTGAAACATTGTTTTCGAGCTGCAGTCTCTTAGCATCTCATAAAAGAAACATGACGCATTGTATTTGCCGTGAAAAGGAAAAGAAGCGTAACTCGCTTTTGACGATTTTTCAGGAGAGCGATTTTTCTGTTTTACCTTGTATTATCGACGGTTCTTAAAAAATCAAAGAAAATTTGGTGTCAAACTGTTCGCAATACTGCACTGAACCTAACAGTGTTAATATTTTTTACGTGGCATATAAGATATTGCTAGAAAATGGTGTAAGGTGTTTTTGCTTTTCACTCGATGCTCAAATTGCAGCGAGGCATGTAGGGAAGAAAAGCGTAACTACATTCACTCCAGTCCGGCAACCGTATGTGCAGCGGGCGGCTCCATAGCGAAATGCAAAAGAAGCGTAACTACGTAGTTACGCTTCTTTTGCTTGCGAGATCTTATGGTATCGGCGAATATGCGGTGTTTCAAATACGCCAGGACGAAAACGTCTTTTGTCCATTTCGGATGCCTAGATGCTTTTCGAAATAGCTCACGACTTTTCATGCTAAGACTTCATGCTTCATGCTTAGCAATCGCGGCCGTCAGGTCGCACCCTTCGGTGCTGGCAGGTCAGACAGGCTGGAGGGCCGTGGGGTCGCCTATACCGGTGCTAGCAGGCCGGACGGCCGTGGGGTCGCCCCTGTCGGTGCTGGCAAGTAGGGCAGGTCGAGCGGCCGCCTCCTTCGGTGCTGGCAGGTCGGGCAAGCTGGGCGGCCGTATGGTCAGCTCTGCCGGTGCTGGCGGGTCGGGCGGCCGTGGGGTCGCCTCCGCCGGTGCTGCAAGGCCAAGTGGCCGTGAGGTCGCCTCCTTGGGTGCTGGCAGGTCAGGCTTCCTTGGGGTTGCCCCTGTCGGTGCTGGGAGGTCGGGCAGGCCGGGCGGCCACGTTGTCGGCTGTCGCCCATGTTGGTGCTGGGAGGTCGGGAAGCATGGCGGCCTTTGGGTCGCCTCTTCTGGTTCTGGCAGGTCGGGCAAGCCGGGCGGTCGTGGGGGTCACCTCTGCCGGTGCTGGCGGGTCGGGTGGCGGTGGGGTTGCTTTGTTTCGTGCTGGCAGGCCGGGCGGCCATGTTTTCGTCCCTGTCAGTTCTGACAGTCCGCGCAGTCGCAGGGTTTCATCTGTCTGTGCTGGCAGGCCGAACAGGCCGGACGGCCTTGGGGTCGCCTCTGCCGGTGCTGGCAGGTCGGGCAGGCCGGGCGGCCACGTTGTCGCCTTTGCCGGTGCTGGCAGGCCTGACGACCTTGGGGTAGCCTCTGCCGTTGCTGGCAGGCCGGGCAGCCGTGGGGTCGCCTCTGCCGGTGCTGGCAGGTCGGGCAATTCGGGCGACCGTGGGGTCGCCTCCGCCGGTGCTACAAGGCCAAGTGGCCGTGAGGTCGCCTCCTTGGGTGCTGGCAGGTCAGGCTTCCTTGGGGTTGCCCCTGTCGGTGCTGGGAGGTCGGGCAGGCCGGGCGGCCACGTTGTCGGCTGTCGCCCATGTTGGTGCTGGGAGGTCGGGAAGCATGGCGGCCTTTGGGTCGCCTCTTCTGGTGCTGGCAGGTCGGGCGGCCGTGGGGTCACCTCTGCCGATGCTGGCGGGTCAGGCGGCCGTGAGGTCGTCTTTGCCGGTGCTGGCAGGCCGGGAGGGCGTGGGCTCAACTCTGCCGGTGCTGGCAGGTCGGGCGGCCGTGGGGTCGCCTCATTTCGTGCTGGCAGGCCGGGTGGCCACGTTTTCCCCTCTGTCAGTTCTGACAGTCCGAGCGGCCGCGGGGTTTCATCTGTCTGTGCTGGTAGGCCGGGCGGCCGTGGTGCCGTTGGGTCGCCTATGCCGTTGCTGGCAGGTCGGGCGGCCTTGGGGTCGCCCCTGTTGGTGCTGGGAGGTCGGGCAAGCCGGGCGGCCGTATGGTCAGCTCTGCCGGTCCTGGCGGGTCGGGCGGCCGTCGGGTCGCCTCCACCGGTTCTGGTAGGCCGGGCAGGCCGGGCGGCCACGTTGTCGCCTCTGCCGGTGCTGGCAGGCCTGGCGGCCTTGGGGTAGCCTCTGCCGTTGCTGGCAGGCCTGGCGGCCTTGGGGTCGCCTCTGCCGTTGCTGGCAGGCCGGGCAGCCGTGGGGTCGCCTCTGCCGGTGCTGGCAGGTCGGGCAAGCCGGGCGGCCGTGGGGTCACCTCTGCCGGTGCTGCAAGGCTAAGCGGCCGTGGGGTCGCTTTGTTTCGTGCTGGCAGGCCGGGCGGCCACGTTTGCGTCCCTGTCAGTTCTGACAGTCCGCGCAGTCGCGGGGTTTCATCTGTCTGTGCTGGCAGGCCGAACAGGCCGGACGGCCTTGGGGTAGCCTCTGCTGTTGCTGGCAGGCCGGGCAGGCCGGGCAGCCGTGGGGTCGCCTCTGCCGGTGCTGGCAGGTCGGGCAAGCCGGGCGGCCGTGGGGTCACCTCTGTCGGTGCTGGCGGGTCGGGCAAGCCGGGCGGCCGTGGGGTCACCTCTGCCGGTGCTGCAAGGCCAAGCGGCCGTGGGGTCGCCTCCTTCGGTGCTGGCAGGTCAGGCTTCCTTGGGGTCGCCCCTGTCAGTTCTGGCAGTCCTGGTGGCCGCGGGATTTCATCTGTCGGTGCTGGCAGGCCGGACAGGTCGTGCGGCCGTGGGGTCGCCTCCTTCGGTGCTGGCAGGTCAGGCTCCCTTGGGGTTGTTGTTGTTGTTGTTCCCCCTGGGACCTCCTTACGGAGGACCATAGCCGAGAGGCTCCCTATGGCGAAGGTAGCCAGCCTCCAAGGCAGCCACCAGGTCGGCGTCCCGCAGCCGCGACGGGTCGACGTAAATGCTGCCAGTTAGCCGCAGGCGGGCGCCAAGACGTGCTCCGGCACGTCCGCCTCCTCCCGGCACACGGCGCAGAGCGCCGCGGGGCACCGCTTATCGGAGCACTGCAGGCATGCCACGGAGGGGTGGCGGCCGATCCGGTGCAGGTATTGGAGCGAGCGGCCCCAGTGGCCCGTCCTCAACTGGTGCACCGAGATGGCGGCCTCTCGGTCCTCTCCGGGGATGGGGAGCGGCAGGGTGCTCCCGATGATAGTCTTAAAAAAGGAGTCGGGCCAGTTTTCGCGCCACTGACGTGTGGCCGTCCGATGAACTGCCCGTGTCAGGGACCGAGCGTCCGAGGGCACGGCGCCCTGGGGCAGGGTGGCCGCTTGCTTGGCCAGGGCGTCAGCGCGCTCGTTCTCCGCCAGCCCGCAGTGAGCAGGGACCCACTGCAGGGTCACCTGCCGGCGCTCGGCAATGTCCAGCAGCGTCCTCCAGATCGCCGCGCCGATAGTGGAGGTCTGGGCGGCCGCTCCCGCGCTGAGGAGGCTCAGGGCGGCTCGTGAGTCAGAGCACGCCACCAGCGGGGCGGGGGACGGCTCATCCCGGACTCGCTCCAGCGCCGCCCTCAGGGCGAGCAGCTCCGCACGGGTGCTGGAGCAGAGGTCTCCCGCTGCCACCTCCACCTCGAGAGTCTCCCCCGACGCGGTAAAGATGACGGCGCCGCCCCCTCCTCGCCTGACCCCAGCGTCCGCAGAGCCGTCGGACCAAATCCACGTGGCCTGGGCTGGGAGCGCCGCCAAGTGCTGCCGCGCGGCCTCTCGTCGCGTCTCGTTGGAGGAGGCTCGACGACCGCCGGGTCCCACGTCCAGATTGAAGGCGATCGGGCGGCAGGTTGTCCACGGGAGGAGGGGAACCTCGAGGCGCGGCTCCACCGTCACTCCCTCGGCGCCCGCCTCGGTCAGCGCCGATCGCCCCAGTTGTCGCCAGCCGGTGGTAGACCGCAGTCGAGTGGGTGGGTCGGCCTCCGCGACGCGGCGAAGAGGGTCGTCCTCCGGCAGGGCGAGCGCTCGGCAGAGCGTTCGCGCGGCCAGCGTCTTCCTGGTGGACCATGCTGAAGGGATGCCTGCCTCGGCCAGCAGGGGATCCCTGGGGGTGGACCGTGGGCATCCGGTCACCACCCGGGCGGCCGCCAGCAGCTCGCGCTCCACCAACTGGACGTGTGACGGGGACGCGGCCGGGAGCAAGGCACCCGCCGCGTATTCAAGGGCTCCCCGGACAACCTTGGGAGCCCGGGCGACCCCAAGGGCTCCCTTGGGGTCGCCCCTGTCGGTGCTGGGAGGTCGGGCAGGCCGGGCGGCAACGTTGTCGACCGTCGCCCCCGTTGGTGCTGGGAGGTCGGGAAGCCTGGCGGCCTTTGTATCGCCTCTTCTGGTGCTGGCAGGTCGGGCAAGCCGGGCGGCCGTGGGGTCACCTCTGCCGATGCTGGCGGGTCAGGCGGCCGTGGGGTCGTCTTTGCCGGTGCTGGCAGGCCGGGCGGGCGTGGGGCCGTTGGGTCGCCTATGCCGGTGCTGGCAGGTCGGGCAGCCTTGGGGTCGCCCCTGTCGGTGCTGGCAGGTCAGGAGGCCTTGGGGTCTCGCCCCTGTCGGGGCTGGCAGACCGGGCAAGCCGGGCGGCCATATGGTCAGCTCTGCCGGTGCTGGCTGGCCGGGCGGCCATGTGGGGTTGGGTCGCCTCAGTGTCGAAATGCAGGTAGGAAGATCCCGCCCCTGATCGTCCTATTTCACCAGAACTCGCTCGACTCTACTCCTGATTTCACATTTTCCTTTAGCTGCACGTAGACTTTTGTTCCGTCTTTTTTATCGCTTCAGTTCTTAACCTCTTCAGAGACCAAGTCTGCTCCTAAACCGCAATTTGCACACGCTTCTGATAGAGTTCACAGCGAGCATGCACCACAATAAATAAAGTAAACTATTGGATATCGCTCGTGTGGCCTTGGTCTAGGGTATGGCATGGCACCCCATACCTATACCTACTATTTCAAGTTGGTGGTTTTGAACTTTGGTTGCTTTTATCTTACAGTTTTCCTCCATTCAAACGCCCGGATACCTACTAGAAGATATTGGTGAAACATAGAAAGGCGGCAAACGCAAGCAAGAAGGGCTTAATATATTTTTAATGCAAATTTTCCTGGCAAAATTAAACTTCTACCAAGTGTTATGCACTCACCTGAAAGGCAAAAAAGCGCAAGTGCGTAAAAGTCAGCGCGGTGATAAGCAAGAAAAGCGCAACTACTTAGTTGCGCTTTTCTTGCCTATCACATCGTCCTGACCGCTGCAGATACGCTTTTTTAATAGCTGCGTTTGTAGTTACGCTTTTTTTGCTTGCGGTCAGGGAGGATGAAAAACATTTACGCTTTTCTCAAAAAAGAAAATTTGATATAACTCGAAAAATTATACGAATTTCGAAAAACGGTTTTGCAGAAAGATGGAGATTGCTATGCTCTATCTAATGGTATCAAAATCTCAAAATCGAAAAAATGCGAGTTACGCTTTTCTTGGTTATCACGGCAACTAAAAGAAAAACGTTGTATAAGTCAGAAATGCCCGTTTTACAGTTCATTTTTCCCCCAATGCGTTGTGGCAATAGTGTGCCAAAACCTTACGTGTGACATTTCTTGCTTACTTTTTTTAGTAGGGATAACGAGAGGATGGTCCGACTTAGCTCCGACATACGTCTCACGCTGCCCCCTCTGTACGCCGCAGGACCCGCCCAACTGCGCGCTACACGCGCTGACACTGTGTGAGTCGGAGCCCATCGCCTTCGAGACGGCCTACCAGATCGTGATCGACGCAGCCTCTCACATCATGACCTCGTCCCAGCTGTTCACTATCGCCCGCTACATGGAGCACCGCGGCTACCCGATGCGGGCCTACAAGCTGGCCATGCTGGCCATGAACAGCATCTACCTCGTCTATAACCACGTTAGTATGGGGTGGGAGGGTGGTGGCAGTGGGTTGGAAGGGTGTCAAAATGGGGTGGAAGGATATAGTTATTGATTGGTGTCGGATGCCAAGGAAGGCATTAGCCCTTGCCAGTTTTTAGAGTATATCCCATTATCATCCCAGCTTCTTCGTACGAGTTTGATACGTGTGCTATGCATGTCCTAAAAAGATGCTGGAGTCGACAGTAAGTCCCTATTAACTAAGATCTGTAAGAGCTGTACCTACCGTATAATTCACGATGATTGCTAAAACCTACAGTTCTAGAGATTAACTGTGGATAGTTATGAAACATGGCAGCAGAATGACGTCCAAGTTATGTTTTATGTAAGTTAACTGAGCTCCTATCAATTACCTTAGATGCATAAGCAAATATGTGCGCAATATAAACGGTTACAGTTAAGAGCATCAGTCGCAAACCCTTCTTTGTAATGCGCATTTCCTTTGTTTATGACCGGTATCTAGCTGTGTCTAGGCTGTATCTGTACATATTCTGTCTGGGGTTAATGTCATATCATAGCCGTGTGCGGAGTCTCATCCGGTGTTATCTCCATCGCCTGTCAGAGGCGGCGCAGGGAATCAGTAGGCCAGAGGTAGGGATAGTTCATCCCGGTCGATAACTCCCATTTCCCTTAGATACAGATACTTGAGACGATATTTTCTAACTTCGCTAGGGATTGATCCCGCCTGCAAGAGGACAATGGAATGATCGACCTTTCTCAAAGCAAACACGGATACATAGCTCTGCTGTCACATTCAGATGAAAGTGAGCCTGGTGGACTTATAAAAACTTCAGATATATAGCAACGGTTAAAAACGCTATGTCCTAACGGTGACATGGCACGCATCCCTCGAGCCTCAGGTGTGTACCGGTCTCCGTCTTTGGGAGGGCTTCTCTGCTTCCCGTTTTGTTAAAGGGACCCTCCCACCTTAACATTAGATTTGAGTTGAGATAGCCAAAATGGGGTCCCTGGCTCACAATTACCGGTTTCGGCACTCACAACATCGAGAAATGCCTTAAATCGGAAATATTGAATTTCAAAATTGCAGCATTTTGATTCAGAGGGGCTAATGCATAGGAATACCCCTCTGAATGTGTGACGTCAGCGCAGATATCTAACGATTTTTAAATGTTTGACTAAAACGTTTTGTAGCACGCGGTGGTATATGCTGCTTTGCGCGCAACAAATGCCGCACTTTCAAATAAAGTCGCTAGGAACAGCGGAGATCCCAAAAAAGTAAACAAAAGTAAAAGTCTAATATCTTGAAAACCGGTGAATATTTTTCGATGAAATGTGGTAGATATTCGTTTTTGCTCTTTCTGAACCGAGCGACATCACATTCATGCCAATTCATTAACTTTTTTGAAGGTGGGAGTGTCCCTTTAAGTCAGTCCTGCTGACCAACCCATGGCTGCTGCTCTGTATACGCTTAGTGTTACCACTGCTGATGGTTTTGCCGCCCCATCCTCCCCGGTGTATTAGTCCTGTAATGCCACCCTGCTCCCGGGAGGATCACCGTGTCGACCAACCTGTCGGCTTTACGGTCAGAACGGAGCCGCGGCCCGGCTGTCAGTGCCTATTGGCGATCCCCGGTGACAATGGGTGACCGAGACGGGAGCTATTCTCAGAGCATCGCGCCGACCACGGGAAAGGCAGGCGCCTGCGATACGCCGCTGGTTCCCAGCGATGTTTCATTGTAATGGGTTGGGATGTATAGGAGAGACATTCGTTTTCCAGGAGGAGGTTTGACTTAACTGGCAATTGGAATGTATCATTCTTGAGGAAGAATATTCGGCATTTCATTGACGAGAACTGGTCACCCAAGTAGTTTATCCTCAGCCGTCGGCCTACATCAGATCGGCCGAGGTAATTTAGCCACATTTATCAGTATACAGTCCAGGCTAATTATGCTGGCCAGCTAAGAGTCTTAAGACGGCAGGGCCATTTTATGGTTATGCTTTCAGTAAATGTGTTCATGATGGGTGCGTAAGTACCGTCATTTCCTGCGATTGAGCTCTTTTAACGAGACATTATTATACACGCAAAATTATTAACCGAAAACTGAATGGCCGTACCCAACAGCGCTCATTTATTCAACGTGCCTCTCGCTGCTGGTGTCATAACCTCAAAACGCCTGCGTCCGGCGATTCCTGTGGGCTTGTGGGAATTCACAGGAATCCCACAGGAACCCACATTCCTGTGGATTCCTGTGGGCTCCTGTAGGCATGTGGCCTTGATCTGTGAGCGGTAGCTAATGCCGTTGCTACGTGCTGACTGCTGACGTGTCTTCTCTCTCGTTCGCAGGACACCCACCCGGCCATCAACGACATCCACTGGGCGTGCGCGCTGAGCCACTCGCTGGGCAAGTCGGAGCTGGCTAACATGGTGCCGCTGCTGGTGAAGAACGTCCAGTGCGCCACGGTGCTCTCGGACGTGCTGCGCCGCTGCTCCATGACCGCGCCGGGATTGTCGTCACCGGACGCAAAGCGGCGACCGGCCAAACCCCTGGGGTACGAGCGGCCGCCGCTCAAGGCGCTCCTGGAGGCGGCAGTGGCGGCGTATGCCAACACGACCCACTCGCGGCTGACACACATCAGTCCGAGACACTATGGAGACTTTATCGAGTTCCTGAGCAAGGCGCGTGATACATTCCTGCTAGCGCCGGACGGCCG
Source organism: Amphibalanus amphitrite (assembly GCF_019059575.1). Lineage (NCBI taxonomy): Eukaryota > Metazoa > Arthropoda > Thecostraca > Balanomorpha > Balanidae > Amphibalanus > Amphibalanus amphitrite. The sequence goes on along the minus strand of NW_024882757.1, from coordinate 46,069 downwards.
CGCTCAGTTTGCAGCGCTGCTAGAGAACATGCGCACCGCCTATAAGGGAAAGAAGAAACTCATGTGTCTCGTGCGGGAGAGGTTTGGATAACGGCGGCGCGCGCCCAACAGCTGGCGCCAGTGATATAGTCAACGATCTCAGAGAGACGCGACGACCGGCCGACCGATCGCGCGGCGGTGCGGTGACGTCACGGCGGTCCGATGACGTCATTACGGTCCGGTGACGTGGTGCCTTGGCGGCGGTGGCTGGGCGCAGGGCGCGGACAGCCGCAAGCTCTTCCACCGGGCCGCGCGGCCCCGCTGATCGGGGTGTCGCCGCCGCCGGCGGCCTACAGCAATACTGCGGAGGACGGCGCGCGTTCCTAGTTTTCTACGTCGGCTTTGGATGAGCGGCTGGCCGGTGTCCAGTGACCCATCGAGTGAGACGCGGCGCGGGGGGCCACGCGTGGTCCCTGCCTGCGCGCCAGGGCGGCCGCCCGGGCCCGCCCAAAGTCCGTGAGCGTATGATGGTGCGTGTGTCACTGCGAGCGTCCGCCTGGGATGTATATGTGTCAAAGCTGTTGGGAAACGTAGGGCATTGGTGTGTTTATACCTCATTTTGTTCTGACCGAGTCGGCAGGCCTAGCGCCGCCCACCGGCAGGCGCCAGGCGCGACATTTATGTTACATATCTGCCCGTTGGGCGGCTTGCCCCGCGGCCTCGCCCTGACAGGGATGTGTGATGCGGATCTCGCCAGTTGTATTGAGGCAGCGCCTTCTATCTATGCCGGTTGGTGTCGCGTTTAGTGGCAGTCTTCTGTGCAGACTCTATGCAAGCGGCGGCGGCCGGATCCAATGGTCGGGTCGGTGGCCTGTTTCGTTGATTGGCTGGCGCTGTAGTGTGGTAATTTGACGGTGTCGTCATCCAGGCGGAGGGGCACTGCCCAGTGCCCAGGCCGGTCCAGGCGAGCGTTATATTCCTCATGACAAGGCTGATTCAAGGAGGTCCAATCCACGAGCAGGATGAATTGATATTGAACTCGTCATAATTTGTGAATATTTTGTTGATTTGCGATTCACGTGTCTGTCAAAGGCATGCCACAGTCTCAGAGTAATAAAAAATTGTGGAGTAATTTCAACCAACGCAAGGCCATGTAAATCAATAGGGTGGTATCGACTGAAAGGTGTAAAGACCTGTGTCAAATTTCTGTTGAACATTGCTGCGGCTCAGCAAAGCCGTGAATATTTGCATGAAGACAGACGGAGCTGCAACTGCTTGTGTTCCCATCAATCTGAGCTCTTCCATTTCTTTGCCTCTGGCGCCACGCCCGGCGAATTATTTTCCGTGAGTGGGTACATTATTTGTCTGTCGTTAAGCCTGAAACTGTCTGCGTAATTTACGTTGTGTAGTGTTTGTAGCATATTTTTGTATGATCTCATTGCCACAATGAAATACATGTTATTGATTGCTGAAATAATGGCGTGTCTGGTGTTACATGTACAAAATCTGACGAATGTGCTAGAAGTGAAAAGATTAGCAGATTAAAAAGCTAAAAAGTTGATATTTTTCAAGTGCTTCTGATTTCAACGAATAGTCGGGCAATAGCAGTACCAGACTTTCCGTTTAAAACTGTATGTACTTAACCAGGACTGCGGAGTCGATTGATTTTCGGTGTCTCCGACTCCGACTCCGGCTTCCAAAACCATTTCCGACTCTAAATCCGGGCAGAACTTCCGAACCAAACCGGCTCCAACTCCGACTCCGCACAAATGTCGCTAAATAAGCCTCCGCTCAGAAGAAATTGAAAAGGATTAAAACGAGCGGATTAGGTACCTACTATCGCCCGTTGTCTTGACGTCATTAGCGGTAACATATAATCCCTGTGAAGGAAGTAAAAGGCGGACATTGCCGTCATCAGTCAATTTTATCACACGCCCAGTTTATATACGAGCCATGCAATACAAATACTGTTGCCGTCGTGCCGAGTTCTATGATAATTTCTACTTTCAAAAAAGACTATCACTCACGAGATGCAATAAGTTCTGTTTTCTTTGCTTCTGTTGTAGTTTCAGGGCCTTGTTTCTCTTGCATCGTTTTTTTTTTCTTATTTTTAACGACACTCGACAGGCGCCTTCACCGTTTAATGACAAAGTAGCGAGCGTCGCGCTTTTTTCCTCGTAATTGCTCTTGGCCTGTCCCTGGTTATGTCAAATTTGTTTTCTTTTCCATGTGACTAATAAGTGGAAACCTTGGTGGAAACTCATATTTTCGCACGTGGAGTCGATTAGATAAGAATGAGGCGCGTTTTCATCATGGTTGTGAACGTGTTACCGTTACGGGTATCCAGTTAAGAGTGGAGTAGGTGATGGATACTCGGTTAGAATTAACGTACGCGTTGTGGTCGCTCGTCTCTCGCACATGCTGGTCTGTTCTGGCACAGCTTTGTAATAGTTTATAACAGCTTTGTAACAAACAGTCTGTAGCAGCTCTGTAACGTTTTGTCACAGCCCTGTTACGGTCTGTCGCTTTGTAACGGTCTGCCACAGCTTTGTAACTGTCTCTCATAGCTTTGTAAATGTCTGTAACGACTCTGAAACGGTCTGTCACAGCTCTGTAATGGTTTGTCACAGCTGTTTAATATTTTGTCACAGCCGTAGCGGTCTGACATAGCTCTATAATATCTGTATATTTCTGTTCCGTTTTGTCACATAATTGCGGCAGGATATGACGTAATATCCTTGTAAAACTGACCGGTGTTGAATGGTTGGTAGGTAGGTATTCGGTAGTGTATGTGATGAGAGACGAGATACTCCTGCATGTGATAGTTGATACTCGTATTCCCGCCATCAAGTACTTTTGCATGGATGTGCATTGTCAATTGTATAATATTCATGTGGTCTCACCACGACCCTGTTTGTTCAAAACACTCTACCGTCACCCACCCACTTCTTACCGAGAATACCTTCTTTTTACACAGCCCAGACGAGTCGAAAGAGACGGCAGCAGTGTCGAAGGGTGAAAGATGATCGCACGGGATAGCGGGGCCGCGGATGGGGATCCATCTGCTCTTATTCCAGTCCGCCTCGAGATGATAAATGACACCTTTCAGCATCATAAATGGGGAGTGATTTCCTTACAGAGCTCCAAATCCATTAGCTATACGAAAAAAGGCATTTGCTCGTCTATTTTGATTTATTCCGTTCACTGCCATACTGAATTTGAGTAATTGTGATATATCTTTATTCCGGGTCATTGAATACCTGTATGATGTATCCCTTGCTTTGCGAGGCATGGGAAAGTGAACATGAGCAACTAAATTATCCCTCGCATGTGTAGGGGGGGAGGGTCGGATGGACCCCCTCCCCCATGGTTTTTCGCGAATAACTAGCGCAAAAAGCGGCCGATCGCGACGAAACTTTCAGTACCCTCGAGTTGATCAATTTTCACCGACTCTGAAAATTTCATGGCCCTGACCCTAGTGACCTTTGACCTGTGACCTATTTCTCGAGGCCATGTTTGGCCGGAAGCGCGATTCGGCGTATGTCGGCTCGCATTAGCCGCGCGTTTGCAAGCTTTTCGTGGTTTCAAACGTTCAAACATGTGATTCGATGTTGCTCCCATGCATTAGGGTGAATGTCAAGGTCACCTAAAGGTCAGGTCAGGTCATTGACCTTTGGTGACCTCGGTTCACTTTTTCGAGTTTACATGTTTCTGGGCTAGTTTTTCTAGATTAATTCGAATTAAGATACCATTTGAACATTTACGAAGTAGTTTTGGTGCCTTCGTAGCATGTTACAAAGCTGTCAGAGGCGGTTGACACCTACTACGAATACCCGTCACGACCCCTACTGGTTGACCTGACCTGACCTGACCCGACCTGGTCTAAATGCCTAAAGACATCATCTGTGATCAAAACTAACACGATATTCGCGATTAACACCCCGAAAACCCCATAGCAGCCACACTTTACGACTTTCTAACAAGTCCAGATTTTCCCGACTTTTTGGTCATTGACCTGACCTGCAAGATCAACCAATGACCTAGGACCTTAAAATTGGGTATCATCGGCTTCGTCTCGTGACGGGCAACACGCTTGTTTTTTTTCTCTCCGAGAAGCTCTAGCTCGATCAGGGGCCAAACGGCAAGGGGGGTCCAACCGACCCCCCCCCCCCATCCCTACACGTAAGAAGGTGACAAACGCCGCACACATGCGAGGGTTATGAATAGGGCTGGCGTCTAAGGCATATGCTGCGCTGATTTCTAATACCCTGGCCACATCACATATCCGCTGTCTGCATCACCCCTTTAGCCCCAAGACGCATGATAGCGTCTTCACTCGACCAAACGCGCTTCAAGTGATCACTGGTGAGGGAAAACCCACTTGTGGACTTCTTCTGAGAGACACACACAGATAAGGACCACATGTTCCTTCCGGTCAGCTTCTACAAACTATCAATATAGCCTTCAGCGAATCTGACGATCGACGTAGCGGATGTATTCGTGGCTCAAAAGCTCCCTGGTGGAAACGAACGCCCTCACTCGCCGTGGCCAAGTTCCCCGAAGTCCTTCCTTATGAATACCGTTGTCGTCATTGTTCTGTGAAGATTGCCTGTAATTTGCTGGGAAATTATGGCGAACGAGAGTCCAAAAATATATCAAGCTATTGCGCATTGCGATCATGCGTAGATAGTTACATAATTGCTCAATTTATTATAATGCGTTGTTGTTTCGGGCTACACTGAGGTAAAAATTGTTAAAAACCAAACAACTTAAACAGTTTTGTACCTCAGTATAGCATGGAACTAATGCGAATTACAATTATCTATCAGAGGAAGATTAAGAAATGACACTTCGTCAGTACCTGATTGCTAAATTTATTATTTGCCCTGCCTAATACATAATGCTTGTAAATTTGAACGTATCCAGCGTTGTTCATCTTTTACCGTGTACTAGTCCAACTTTTACCTCAACTCTGTTTTGCTCATTTATATATATTATATATATATATATATATATATATATATATATATATATATATATATATATATATATATATATATATATATATATATATATATATATATATCTTCTTTTGTTTTTCAGCGTGTTCTGCTGATATCTGTTTTTGTGCGCAAGATAAAGCTGCATTGGGTTCAATACATGTATTTATGTATTCATCTACGACCAGCTTGCTACAATACCCTATAACCAAACAATATATTTAAGTAAAATAAATATTCACTGACATTCTCGTACTCAACAGTGGAACATTTTGGATAATATTGCACTGTTGAAGTGAGAAGCAACAATCATATTTGTACGGAGACATTTATGCGTAGACGGATATTCGGTAATCATTCGTGAGCGTTTTAGGACCATATGCCAGACTTAAAGATGCCCTTATGAAATTGCAGTTCCGCAGTTACAGAGACATTGTAGTCTAAATCGTGGTACGATCACACTCACTTATATATAATTTGTTTATGTATTCATTTAAATGGAAATAGAACGCTGAACCTTTGATAAAATCTTCATTTCAGCAGCATTTCTTAAACGGCATTATTGACAAATTCGGCTGCAAAAGTCTCCGATAGATGGAAATCTGGCTAGCCACCTCGACTGTGGCCTGCTGGCGTTTCCTGCAGTAATTTGATAACGTCCCCGCACTGCTCTCTCGGCCGAGCGCGGCAGCGTGTCTGGCGGGTGCAGAGGTGGCTGTGTAGCACTCTCTGTGCGCGTCCCCGGAGGCCGTTGGCCGTCAGTCAGGTGGTGCCGCCATCGTGTGACCCGTTCCGCCAGCCGCTGCGCCCGGCCCGCTGCAACTGTGTTGTTTGCCGTGCGCCACCGATTGCCGCACAAGTCACCGGGATAGCCGCGCTGCGTCGGAGCGCCGCGCCGCCGCGTCGCGTTCGATGGTGGCGCGTCGGCGGCGGGTGGCGCGAATCGACGGGGGTGGGGTTGTTACACGCCAGATCGGCCGAACCGCAGGAATACGTGGTCCATGTCCTGTCGCTTAGCGCCGTTGTCACTGAAGCCGATCTGTCCCTGCACTGAAATCAAAACAGACGGGACTCATGTCAGAGTGGGTGTGGAGGAGATGTGGAAATGTGGAGGACTTATTGGGAGGGATGTGGATTGTGGGGCTGAGTGCCTGATAAACGAGATAAACGAGATAACACGATACGCTCGCAAACGAAATACGGTCTAAAATTTAAAGACGTTACATACATTGTATTTTCAGAATAGAATATGGAATGTTATAGATATGCTTTGTTGGGCTGAACTGATCAAACTAGCTATGCAATTCGTGATTTCGTCACATTAATGAACTGTAGTAGAACTGGTGCGTTAGAGAAAGTTTCCTTCCAACAGACGCCCTCTAAGACTTATGGTAGGAAAAACTTCCGTTCTTTTCTCACGGCGATTTACTGAAGTGTCTGTCTTCACACGGCATTTAGATGCCACTTAATCCCAAGCTAACTCAAGGACTACTGTGAAAATCAGCTTATCTCACTTTAGAAAGCTTTCACCACGCCTTCAGTTCTTAAGTTATCTTTATTCCGAGTCAGATCGAAGCAAAACGAAATTAGTATGTCGGTTAATTCCGATCCAAACACTTATATCTAGCAACGAAGAGAAATATGAGATCACATTATTTGGTAATTGCTTGGTTCTTAAGCTTGCTAGAAGAAGCTGAATGCTATCGCCCTATGTTTATGTAGTCTTAACCCTCGCATGTGTAGGGGGGGGTCGGATGGACCCCCCCCATGGTTTTTCGCGAATAACTCGCGTAAAAAGCGGCTGATCGCGACGAAACTTTCAGTACCCTCGCATTGATCAATTTTACACCTACCCTGAAAATTTCATGACCCTGACCCAAATGACCTTTGACCTGTGACCTCTTTTCCGAGACCATGTTTGGCCGGAATCGCGATTTCGCGTATGTCGGCTCGCACTAGCCGCGTGTTTGCAAGCTTTTCGTGGTTTCAAACGTTCAAACATGTGATTTGATGTTACTCCCGTGTGTGTCAAGGTCACCTGAAGGTCAGGTCAGGTCATTGACCTTTGGTGACCTCGGGTGACCTCGGGTCACTTTTTCGAGTTTTACATGTTTCTAGGCTAGTTTTTGGAGCTGAATTCGAATTTAGCAACCATTTGAACATTTACGAAGTAGTTTTGGTGACTTCGTAACATGTTACGAAGCTGTCAGAGGCGGTTGACCCGTACTACGAATACCCGTCACGACGCCTACTGGTTGACCTGACCTGACCTGACCCGACCTGGTCTAAATGCTTCAAGACATCATCTGTGATCAAAACTAACACGATATTCGTAATCAGCACCCCGAAAAACCCCTTAGCAGCCACACTTTACGACTTTCTAACAGGTCCCGATTTTCCCGACTTTGGGTCATTGACCTGACCTGGAAGGTCAACCAATGACCTAGGACCTTAAAATTGGATATCATCGGCTTCCTCTCGTCACGGGCAACACGCTCGTTTTTTCCGCGAAGCTCTAGCTCGATCAGGGGCCAAACGGCAAGGGGGGGGGGTCCAACCGACCCCCCCCTACACATTAGAAGCTGGCAAACGCCGCACACATGCGAGGGTTAATGTCTACCGCCTCAAAAAAGATGTGCTAACTTCTCTAGGGTGCGATAATCAGTGTCAGCATACCGACGCTAGTTCTTAGCCCAGACGCTCATTACGACTATTTTGGTGACGGTGCTAAAGCTAATGTGAAATGTCGGTGTCGGTGTCGGTGTCGGTGTCAGTTTCGGTGCCCGTTTCGTTTGTCTCCATTTCTGTTCTGTTAACGTGCCCCCTGCCTCACGTGCCCGCCGCGAGCGTCCACTCACACTCGTCCTCGAGGTAGTCCTCCATGGCCCGCTGAACCTCGCGCAGTGCCAGGATCTTGGTGCAAATGTTCTGTGTCCGCAGCGGCAGCTGGTCGAAAAACTCTGGTCGGCAGCCGTCGGCCGGCGCTGTGCTGGCAGGCGAGATCAACAGCAGGCAGCTGATGGCACACACCACCGCACTCACCATCGCTGGGAGCTGCATCGTCCTGAGAGAGAGAGAGGGAAGGGCAGGGCAGGTCAGGTCAGGTCAGGTCAGGTCAGGTCAGGTAAGGTTAGGTCAGATTAGGGTAAAATCAGGAGTTGTCAGTTTTACTCGAGTCGGGTCAGGCTGGGTTATGTCGGGTCTGACTAGCTCAGGTCAGGTCTGATCGGGTCAGGTCGGGTCGTTTCGGACATACTAGGTCAGATCAGTTCAGGTCAGATTAACACCCGAAGGATAAATTGGTAAGACCGGGAAAGGTCGAGTTAAAAAGGTCAGGCATACCGACAGATCACGGGTTAAAGGGACCCTCCCACCTTCAAAAAAGTTTATGAATTGGCATGAAAGTGATGTCGCTCGGTTTAGAAAGAGCGAAAACGAATATCTACCAAATTTCACCGAAAAATATTCACCGGTTTTCAAGATATTAGACTTTTACTTTTGTTTACTTTTTGGGATCTCCGCTGTTTCTAGCGACTTTATTTTAGAAGTGCGGCGTTTGCGGCAGATGTTGCGCGCAAACAGCATATACCACCGCGTGCTACAAAACGTTTTAGTCAAACATTTAAAAATCGTTAGATATCTGCGCTGACGTCACACATTCAGAGGGGTATTCCTAAGCATTAGCCCCTCTGAATCAAAATGCTGCAATTTTGAAATTCAATATTTCCGATTTAACCCGCGCCCCACTGGGGTCTGTGTATAACACGCCCTACTGGGGGGGGGGGGCTATTCATAGCCCCCCCTCCTAACTCCGAAACTACTGGGCCGATCGTCAAAATTCAAACGGCGTCTGATAGCTCCGGAAAAACTGTCGAGCGAAACCTAATTTCATTGACCTCGAGGTCACCGATGACGTCACAGGTCAGGTCAAAGTAAAAATTATTAGCACTTTGGCTTGTTCACATTTTGGGCTCTGGCCGCCGTCTTACAAGTCAGATCAGGCTCATTTTTGGTTTCCACACTCGTGAACAGATGCTCTAGATACCTTGCGGGTACCAAACTTGTACTTTGATTTTCAGGTCAGGGTCAGGTCATCACAGGTCACGAAAATATTATATCATGCGTCGGTCACGTGACACATGTTTTATGGTCCATTTAGGCCATAGATTTCGAATTTGATGTCTTCTATGTCATTCGAGGTCATTTTGAGTCGAATTTAGCTTAGGTCAGGTCACTTTCGGGTCAAAAAAGGTCAAATTTTGAAGTTGAAATTTTTCAACAAAAAAGGTGTCTATTGGATGCAGTTTGAGCTCAGGAACACGATGGTGCCATTTATATTGGTGTACGATGCCAAATACGTACTGAAAAATTGATTTGAAAAATTAATAATTGTGAATTTTTTGCAATAATGCGTATAACTTGGCCATTTTTGAAGATATTTAGCTAAAACTTGCTAGATTTAGTCATAATCATGCGTTCTGTCACATATATTCCGGTTTTTTTCGAAAAGTCAAAAACTTTTTGAAAAAAAAATATAAAAATATAAATTTTGAATATTATTATATAAAATTTTCGAAATTTTCAAAATTTTGAAAATCCGAGATAGCAGTTTGATAGCACGGTCAATTCTGAGTTCTTTCATGCAAAGAAATTGGATCTAGCTTAAAAACTGAGCTCTTGGGAGCGATTGCCGTGGTTCAATGTTTTGCGTCGAAATCGGACGAACATGACGTCACTCTGACGTCATTTTCCGGCCGACCTATGGTAGGTACGAAGTTCAAATTTTGACACAAGGTGTCAAATTGATGCAGCCGAAGGTACTGAAAGTTTGGCGTCGATCCGTCAAGCGGTTTGGAAGTTATTACAGAAAAACGGGAGAGGGGGCTATAAATAGCCCCCCCCCCCCAGTGGGGCGCGGGTTAAGGCATTTCTCGATGTTGTGAGTGCCGAAACCAGTAATTGTGAGCCAGGGACCCCATTTTGGCTATCTCAGCTCAAATCTAATGTTAAGGTGGGAGGGTCCCTTTAAGCGTTATACCGTAATAATCATCCAGCAGAAAAGGCGGATGGACGTGGTAGGCATAGGTTGGTCAAAGAGATGGTAATGATGGTTTAACGCGCTTCATATGCTTGAACTGTCCACTGCACATTTTAATGAATGTTCAATTACCTACCCAAAGCTACTTAACACACCCACAACGAACATTAACAAGTTCATACGGTAGAAGGATTAGGTAACACACCCGAATACTATATGCATAGTAATTTCTGAAAAATCGCTAACTTCAGATCTGACGCCCTACCTTTCTAAACTTTGTCTAGAGTGCTTTCAGCCGTTCCGGTAGGGATTCATGAGCTCTTAGAACGGCCCTTGATGTTGGTGGGCCCACGCGCCAGGGACTGATTGAGACGACTGAATCACTCCGTTCGTGGTATCGGTGCGGTCAGTTGCCTCGCCAGAGTGATCCACGATGGGGTCGAATGGAACAGTCGACGTCGTGCGGGCTTCCCCGAGGAAGGGCCGTATTTTTATATTTTCTTCAAAGGTATGGGCGGATTTCCGAGATAAGAACATAGGCTACGCACTACGTAGGTGCGCAGATCATGTCCCCCCTTGGGATGTTCCGAGCATTTGACATGGTGCATATCTTATCGATAAATTCAGTTCGGAACAGGATAGACTCAGATAGAATAGCTTATCGTAATCCAGATCACACTGAGCCCCTGGGCCCTGTAGCAGAAATACGTTAATCCCGTCAGATCTTTTAACTATGATTTAAATACGCGTTTGAATTCAAGAACAAAAGTGTGTCCACCATTTTCAATACTGGCGGAATCAATATCTCAGCTGTTTCCGGGAAGTGACAGGCATTCGATTAATCTTTGCCACATATCTCGGTCCAGAGTAACCATTCATCACTGATCGAAAGCTTGCTTTCAATTAAAAAAAAAAACTACAACACGTGTTATGACGGAACGTTTACTTTTCAAGCGGGCTGGTAAAAAAGTGGATATTTTTTTAACCATTATTTTGTACTGTGTAGCCATAAAACCCTGAACTTCTCGCACTTAGTTTAAAAAGTTGCATATTCTTCGTTTATTTGCTTCGTTCATTTGTTCGTCTTTTCTGTATTGATGAATTATCAGCGCAGGAGCTAACAGCTCGGTAGCTACAAGCCCCGAAAAATTGGCGCTGATAGATGACACCGCCACTGCCAATCAAGAGTGACAGCCGCCTGCGGTGACCTATGACCAGGTGACCGGTGACCGGGCAGCACAATGCCCTCGGGCGGTGCCGCCCCGACCCGACCGGTCTAATGGACGCCTGTCCGGAGCCTGCTGCCGCTCTCGGTCGACCTATTGGCCGGCATTGTCAGACGACCTGACCCGGGCGGGGCCCCCGGTAAAGCCGACACAAAGCGCCGTGACTGGTGCGTCGTGTCGCCGGCTCGTCGGCCCGGTGCGCACAGCCATTAGCGTGGGTAAACGTCGAGGTGTCACCGGTGCCGCCCCCGCCCCCGCCACCGCCCCCGCCCCGGCGGCAGGTACAGCTCTGTTGAGCCGCCGCCGCTCGGGGAAGACGGATGGCCCGGCTCACCGGGGGGCCGTCGGTGGCGCCTTGCCGTCGGAGCTAACGGGTCGGACCGATCCACGCTCGGGCGGGGCGACGACGACCGCCGCTGACTGTCCGCCCGAGGGGATCCGTGCCCAATGGTGCGCAGAGACGCACCTGCTGCACAAGAAACGACGCAGAGACGCGCCTGCTGCACAGGAAACGACGCAGGTCGCAGAGACGCGCCTGTTGCATATGAGCCGGTCTGGCGACAGTGGCCTGGTGGTGGTCCCGTGCGACACGTCAGGAAAAGCATGTGCCACAGACGCAAAGTCTGATCAATTTCACCAATCGCGTGCTTTAGCTCAATGGGGGCTGATACAGTGCTTCTAAATTGTTAGTTTTTGCTTGGCTAGGTATTCGTTGTGGCCCCTTTTTCACTGCGTCGTTACGTCAAGTTCAGACACTGCGGTACGGTCTACCTACGCAAAGTGTACGGCGGCACACTCAGCACAGTCTACCCACACAGAGATGTATGGCGGCGCAGTCTACCCACGCAGAGGTTATGGCGGCGCAGTCTATCTCTGGAAAGACTTCGCTATTGTCTCACGTAATCCAGCAACAAAAATGATAACACCGTTATTACACCATTGCACAATGGGACCGGAGCGAAAATTAGCGCGACATCGGTTTTCTTCGTGTTTCGTGCCCGCTTTCACATGAAAGGGACGATAGAATCATACAAATAGTAGTCGTTGTACTTTCTAAGCAATTTCTGATAAATTTAAATAATCAATCATTAGTAATTTAATTAATTAATTAATTGGTTAATTAATAAGTTGACCTGCGCCGACCCCGACTCGGTTCGGTCACGTGATAAGATGGCAACACCTGTCAGGTCAGGTCATGGCGGCACCGGAGATTCCGATAAGCAAATAATGTAGCCACCAAAACCATAATGGGAATCTGATGGCCTACATGACTATATAACAAATTAAGTACGGGTCAGAAAAGTGTATCAGACACTCCCAAAGCAGGTACGGATATGTCCGGACAAAACTTAAATATAGTTGGCACTTGGCATCCTTGTACAACTCCTGAGGCTCTGTTACTCACAGCTTCCGGCCGGCTCGCGGTGACCGCGCACGGCCAGCGCCGGCGACCTGAAGTAAAAAAAGCCCCTCATTTTCGCTGTGGCAAGCTGAGACAGCTGGACTATACATTTTATGAAAGGCAATTGATTGGTAAACACCATAAAGATAAAAGAAGAGCGGGACCTAGCGGGACTTTTTATATCGGCATTCCAGAATATTTATAACAGCAAAATTAACTCACAATTTGAAAAGCATCTAAGAAAACTTAACATTTGAAGCGTATTTATATATTCCGCTAAAAGTTTTTCTTTCCATCGTGAAGCCCATGGTCTAAACTAGCAGGCTAGACCCCGAAAATATTGATAAAGCCGTCTAATATATATTTTTTTCTTGCCTACATTAGATGCTACTTTTCTCCGTACGAAAACGGGTCTACGATGCTTTTCACGGAACTTTGTGTTTGGGCTGATGTGGCGTGGACGCTGTACACTATGGACAAAAAATATTTGCAGATTCGTGGTCCATGGACATTTCTGAATTATATGACACAGTTTAACTAAATTTGGGAAAGGTCGGCAAATCCACCAATGTCGCGCTAATTCCGGCCGCGGTCCCATCGTACATTGGTTACGTGAGACAAGCTAGGACTGACCTATTTATTTGACGTGCTTGAGCTAGTTGATGTCTCTTGATGAAGTGAGGCGGGACACTCGCATTGTTTATTCAAAAAAGGACACTTAAATATTTCACCACTACGTTCATGCAATAAATGCATGTGTCATGACATGTGCCTAATCGGGCTAAACTTGACATGAAGGGCAACGCCAGAAAATTGCTATCACGAGCTATCATTGATAACTTTTTAAATATCGAGCAAAAATAAAGACCACTTTTTCAGCAGTATTTATGAGAATTAAAGCGCAGTGATGCCTAAGGCGCCCCCTAGGGTGACAGCCTGAAGTCTGAATGTGCTTTGCCAAATGCCAGCTGGCTTTAATATTCGCGGTGAGAGATCTATGGCGTCACACCAATGGAACTATCATTTCTACGCTATTCTGTCTGGTGCAGACTGCCTAACGCCGGTAATAGATCGTCATTCACGGAAGTCTGTTGTCGAGCTGCAGACATTGCCCTGGGGGCAGGGATTGGTTACAGAGATATTCAACTGGCTCCTAAAGGTTGTGATTGGTTCTCTATTCACTGGATCATCTTAATTTGCACACAAAAAGCCAGCGTACATACTATTGCGGTTCTGGATTTTCGCTCGTCACATAATCATTACGAGCTCCCAGCCTTATATGTATATCAATGCCGTCTTCGTGCATTCAGTTATCATTGCATAATGTATTACAGTGTGGGTCCAATGATCTGCTTATAAAGTAATGGTAGCAGTATTCCACCAGTTTCCATACTATTCCGTATGGTGCAGCGTATGTCATGATTGAGCACGGAATGGGAGCATCTAAGAGATTTAATGGGAATAATAACTGAAATCCACTTTGATAATGGAGGAACTAACATGCTAAAAAATAATGAAAATGACCAAATAAAACTTATAAAATAACGAAACGCAAGGAAAATATAAACCGAATAATAGTCGATTACACTTACGTCGAATATATCGGTGATTTGACTGGCCGGATTTGATGATTGGATGGACTATCATGGCTCGGCTTACGCCCACGCCAGTCACTGGCTCCTCAATATTCCAGCATTGCCCTACCGACAACGTTGCATGTGCATTGCACATTGCACATTGCACACTCCACAGCGCACACTGATGCAACGCGCTTTGAGTGTAACGGCTTTACCGGTCTTTGAGCGGAGAGTGTTCGTAGGCAGGCGCACAACACTTCGGGTACCAAAATCCCCTTTTTCTACCGGGAGGAGCCTGTCACTCATAGCCTGACACCTGCATGCCTTGCTGTTAGAATAATACTCACGGATCCACCTGTTCCACGGGCCGGAGTGAATCATTCCAATCTGATAGGATCACACTGCTATTGAATGGCCCCCTGCTGTTCCCTCTCTTCTGCCGCTCGGAAAGTACTAAGGAGCACACCATGCGTTCCTGTCGGGCCTCGGGGTCGTGACCCTCCAATCCGGTCACCTTCGATCACACATGCCGACGTCTGCGTTCGGCACTGATAGCGACAGTTTGTCCAGTGAGGACACGCTGCCGTCCACCGACCAATTACCGTGCCGTGCCTGTGCTGTGTCGACGACCGCACGGCGAGCAGATGGGACTGTTTGTCCCAGCAGCGCCGACCGCACCTCCAACAGCAGGTATTGCTGCAGGTGGAACGGGCAAATAGTCCTCACAAACACGCGTTTACACTCAGACAGGCCACAAATATACACAATCACCGCGCACTGCAGTACGCAAATATACTCCTGCTGCCTGCATTGAGGCCTGCCGTGAGCCTGTTATATATGCACAACGGAAAACAGTCCTACAGGTAACCCAGGAATATTCACAGGCAAAGCTAACCTTATACCCCATCCCATTGTTGTTACTCAAGGCTCTTGTATTTTAGGATGGAGGTATTATTTCTGTTCTGAGCTATCATCTATGTATATAGTGCAACATTTCGCGGCGAAGATAAAAATCAACGGATGTCTTTAACCTAAACTTAATAGCATCTTCAGCACCTTCGGGAGAGCCTTTTGAATGTGCATTGTGCTATTTCTGCGCGGTCCTGTTCTCCATATGCAAAACATGCATGTACGGACTACGGAGGTAGTTATTCATAAATAAACATTACAAACATGCAAGTTCATGGTATTTAGGAGCGATCTTTACTTAGTTTGACCGAGGCCTACGCTCAATGCCTATATATGCTTTGATCATTGCAAAAATAAGCTTGAAACGAAATTTAAAGGACGACATTTATAAGTGTCCAATGTCCATGTTCCGATAAACGGATGCTATCTAGCTCGGCAGTCGTTCAGCACCAAGAAGAAAATAGGCGAAGCCATGGATCACCAAAGCTACTGGCGAGGTCAAGTATACAAGACCGTGTCAAGTTAAAGAGCAGCACGAACTTGGTGTGTGGGAACCGTCACTGGTGACGGTACTGAGGCAAGATATTGATTGGCTAAACCGTTAATATCCTTCATGCTCATTGCTCAACTCTTTGAAGCAGCCCTATTTTCTATATTTTACCATCATGCTGGGTGTAAGCCTTAAAGGGTCTCCCTCCACCATTCTGTCATTCTCTATATAGGTGCCCACCTACGTGGATTCGTTCTAATTTATTTTCAGTCTCAGCATTGTGTGTGACCCGAGTAGCCGTTCACAGCCCCATTCTCGACTTTCCGGACGCCTCGACCGGATCCTATGTAGTGGGAGAAGGTCGGTTGGCCTGTAGCGCAAACGAAGCCAGCCCGGTCCCGTGGCTCAGTTGCCGGCATTGTTCACATGCATTGTTCACATTGTTCACATGACAGGCGTCGGCGCGACTATCGTCAGCCCGTGATTAGTTGCCCTGTATGGACAGCCCGTAGAATAAACAGGGCGCGCGACGGCGGCAAATTTGGCCACCACGAGCACCAAATTGCCCAGGAACATGCTCTTAAACAGAAGGGTGTGTGACTTTGAGATGAATACGATCAGGCCGTGAATCATCCATTCGATGCGGGGCCATGATGGCTATTGGCAAGTTATGAACGTACTACCTTTGGTAATTGAGGTAGCAAGAATACATATTGAAATGACATTTACAAACATTCACTGTTTTCGAGTTTTTCAAATGGAAAACTAAAAATTGCATTATTTTTAAGCTATATTTCAACGATGCTTGGGAAGCATGCATTGTTGCTCTTAGGATCAATAACGACGAACCAGAAACTAAAGCATCCGAAATATGTTTGTATTTTTTATTAAGGCATATATGATAATAGCAACGTCACCTTTTCAACTATGGTAGGGTGAAGGTGTTATGTAGATTGTAGAATACCTAGATGTCTTAAATTTAAGCAATTTTGCTTTGGAACTTAGGCATTTCATGCAGTAATATTGGAGACGTATCAAATTGAGAATCAATTTATAACCAGGTTTAAAAGCATCACATAAACTCAACTAACCAAATTATATTGGCACTCAGTAGAACGGGCGGATTCAAACTTATAATACGATTGTCTACTTCCGTATTTCACGTTGATTTTGATTTTACGAAGTGTGGGTGCAGGAGCCGATTTCCTGAAATCTTTCACGGCGAATCTCGCATGATTAGCCAGCGCAAGTTTGGCTGGGAGTGGTACCGACTAAGAACGTGGGTCACATGCGGATGGAAGGTTACAACGGGCAGATCGTAGATGCCCGTCAGGCGCACACTGAAATTACTTTACGAAGTTGTGTGCCACATGTCGCGGGAGATGTGCCAAATATAAAACATGCATTAAACAGGTGTTCAATAATTCTGCCTGTAGCATAAAGAGAGCTGACCCTAGAGTGAATACGTATGAGGTATGGCGTGACGTCATCCATCTCCGGTCTCCTACACAGTTAACTGGTGCGTTCAGAAGAGTGACGTTGCGCGTACTCCCACCACGGCTATCTTTGTCATGGTTGCCACCCTTCGACACTGAATCTGTGCCCTCTCCCATGCGGACCAGCTGTAACGGAGCTTTGTGAACTCCTATGGTAGCTAGAAATGCAGGGCAATGGTGAAATCGTTCACAATAGCCGTCTTCACGACGGATTACCTGGCGAGTGCACCAAACTTGACCAAATCTGCACCAAATCTCTTGTACAACTATCTCCATATAATTATCTTATTTATTTCAGTGTTTTAATCGAAAGTAGGTAATGTCTAATAATGTGAAATATCTGGTAGGTATATAGGAAACTGCATGCAGTGTGCAACCCAAACTGATAACTTCTAAGATACACAAGCCGTTTTCACGACGGGCTATCCGGCGAATGCACCTAATTTGACCAAGTCTGCACCTAATCTCTTTAGCAGCAAATTTCTTCATTTTATGAATTTATTTCAGTGTTTTGATCGATCATGGTCTCTGATAATATGACAAAGCAGGCATATAAGCAATTAGTGCAGCCCTAGCTGATAGCTACTAATAGACACACTGAACCTAATTTGACTCCAAATCTGCACCTAACCTGCACCAGATGTGCACTAAATGTGTACCTACCAGATGGCCGTCGTGAACACGGCTACAATGAACCTAATTTGGCCAAACCTGTACCTAATTTGACCAAATCTGCACCAACTCTGCACCTAATGTGCGCCAAATGTGTACCAGATAGCCGTCGTGGAAACGGTTTATAATGGCCATTAGTTCAAGTTAGTTTGATATGGGACGGCAAGGGGATATCATCTTCGAATCGTATCGGACTATTGGAATAGTAAAGTAGGTAGCCGTTGCGCAGGGGCGGAATCGGAAATTCATATATACAACTCAAATCACGCCGAATTTGAATGAGGTGCTGTAATTGTCAACATGTGCAGTACAATTTAATAAACTTCACAAGAGGCAAAGAACAAAACCATGGATAAATAATAATGCTCAAACTATCGACGCTATAAACCACCAAAGTTGGTGGGGTTTCTTCAATATACCTACTTCTTCTTCTTCAATATACTACTCTATAATACCTCAACAGTTTCTTCAATATACTTCAATGTGTAGGTATCCTCAGTCATTACAAAGTCAATACAGCCCTGTATCATCACTTTTGGTCTGTTTAGTACATACTTGGTGAGTTGTTGCTCGTCGCATTTATCCGTTCTAAGCCAAAGTTTCGCTGATATCATGGCCATGGAAGTTGGAACTCAGTAAGTGACGGTATTCAACTAACCGTAACAGCAGATATGGCCGAAAAGTGAACTTCATGCCTTCATTAGTAGCATGCAGATGCGGGTTCTTTACGACATTCCGACGTTGAGCTGTTGAATGCCGCTGGTTATACCGTTATGCTGCTCTTCAAATTTCATATATGCTGTCATCTGCATGATTTATGTGGCAAATATGTGAATCTGACGGAACTGAAAATACTGCTGGACAATATAGTATGAAATGTGGGCAATTTATGTCATGCATCGTCACCATAAAGTTCAATAATAAAACTCGCGTTACATTAATCACGTGTTCTGCTTTACAGTGCGCGGGAAATGGGTTGCACTGTTACACCTATATTACTCGTACATCCATGCCTATACTGCTAATGCTGTTGCAAAGTGATCAGCTCTGGTTGTGGTCTACGGCATGACATTGATACGGGTCTTATATCTTGTCCCAAGGGGCTAGACTAGCTCGATACGTTGTTTTAGCCTGACCATTTAAACCATTTAAAAGGAGAGAAGCAAACTGCTAATTCATGAATAAGGCCATGTGCTTTAATTAGCATTACAAAATGCGTGTCATTCCGTTACATTTAATTCAACTGTTGAAGGCTGCTTTGCGTTTCCGATTCGTATTCAGTCAGTCACTTAGGAGCAAGTATTCGGGCAAGACCCCGTTTCCGACCGCTGCCCTTCACCGAAATGTGAACGTACGACTGGGAGGCCCACTATCTGAACATATTGATGAGAAGAGACTGAAAATGGCGTGGGGGTGGACTGTTGAGATCCACACCTACGGTAAGGTGGTGGGTGGTTGGCAGGACAGACAGACGAGCTAACTGACCATACCAGAAAGTTCAGACGAATTTTGTGACCACCGGTCAGCGGTCAATGGTGATGGGAGTCGTGGAATTTAGTAGTCAGGCCAATGATGACTTGTGACAGGTTGGAAATGAGCGTCAGAGAGCGACCCTGAAGTAGGTATTCACTCACTCGCTATGGCCAGTCGTTGCAGAAATAACAAACGGTCAGTGGATTGGGCAGCGCAAGAGGGAGCCTGCTTCCGCGGTTAATGAAAAAGGATCAAATTCCGACAATACACGAAATAATGGATTCTTTTTTAGACCGGCGCTGATCCAAAATTCTTGATCTGCCGCTGAATTACGCGTAATTGCTTATTGCCGCTTCAGTTAAGATAAGCTGAACCTGACAATTGATATCAAAGGCGAGTGATTTATCGGTACGAATTGGTGTTAAGGGCAGTCTATATTGCGACCCAAGATGTAACGTACACTTGTTGTCGAAAAGTTGCGCGAACTGCATAAGTTAGAGTCTCAAGAGTGTAATTGATATATTCATAGCCGGACTCTGGTACGTGACACTAACCGACTTCATTTGGGCTGTAACGCAACTCCACGCATACCTGGCGCATACCAGTTCATCAGGAGCTAATAGAAAATGGTGAAGTGGTTTGCAGAAGGCTCCATCACCTTGCCGGCTATGCCAACTTAAGTACTCACCCGATCAAGCCGGTTGGGCGAGTAAATGACAGTGAATGATTGAAGTCATACGTCTGTGCTGATATGTCGTCTTCAGTCTTCATTTTTATGACCGAAGTCATATGCGTCTTATAATGTTAGAAGGATGGTATGTCAGGATGTCAATGATTGCAGTGTTTCGTATGACAAGTTTTTTCAACAGTTAATTGTCTGGTCACCTCGAGAAGTCGCCGTCTGTCTGTCGGCGGCGGCGCAACTGGGCTGCGGCGGTAACAACTGAAGAGCAGGCTGGCCGGTCGGTTACCTGTGACGGTGTGTGAGCAGTACGCAGCGCTGAGCCCGCGGGGTGCAGGACGCCGAGGACGGGCAGCAGCGGCCGGACGGACGGCGGTGGCAGCGGCGGCCGGTCGGGGGACGAACTGGCTACACTGGCCGGCGGCGACCCCGGGTCACTTGCCGCCGGCCGCGCCGACCGGCCGGCGCACAGCGGCCGCCCCCGCCCGGCGCACAGCCGCCGCCCCCGCCCGGCCGACCGGGGACGTCACCGCCCTCAGGGTGCACCGACACACCGCGGCCACAGCGGGCTGATAGCAGGCGTCTGACAAACATTCGTTGCCAAACACAGCCACCCCCGACAGGACACCTTCTCAGAAAGGTACCCATACGCCCGTCACATCCCGGGCGATTATCTCTGAAATCACGAGCTTCCGCCGCCGCCACGCAAATCAGCGATGTGCTAGAAGTGATTAGTCGAGTGACAGTGACATGCCGGAGCACAGTCTGGCCTCTCTTCATCTCTGAAAACCAACGCGTACAGAGGATTCTGGTTAAAATGTCAACATGTATCATTTAACCCGCACCCCGCTGGAGGTCCTGCATCCTGGATTTCCACGCCCTGCTGGGGGGGAGGGTAAGTACCCCAATTCTAACTCAGCTCCTGGGCCACGTAGCGGCACGCCGTAGGCGGTGGTCGAAAGAGGGTAAAAAATAATGAAAAACTTCACTTCTTAGGTCAGGTCAAAGGTCAGGTTATCAGAGATCATCGAAAGTAAAATTTCGCCATTTTTCAGGTCAAACTTCGACTATTTTCGACGAACCGGCACATAGCTCAGGAACGGATAGAGCTACGGTGCCGGAGAAAGGCGCATTCGATAGGTCTTTTAACGGACTTTCTGTGTGATTCTTTCATATTTGACCTCAGGTCAACGGTGGTGATTATTGTTGGCAACTTTATCTCTAAACTCCTGAATTTTCGACAGCTGAATTTTACTGTTTCTCTCTCTCTCTCTCTCTCTCTCTCTCTCTCTCTCTCTCTCTCTCTCTCTCTCTCTCTCTCTCTCTCTCTCTCTCTCTCTCTCTCTCTCTCTCTCTCTCTCTCTCTCTCTCTCTCTCTCCCCCTCTCTCTCCCTCTCTCTTTCTCCCTCGACCAATCAACTCCCTTCCCATTGCGCTTTAATCGCCCCCTCATCAGCCCGCGCGCGCGCTGTCTGCGCTTGACGTAGTGCGGCACAGCCTACCTTCAGGCGCTCACTACTGCTGCCATCTAGCGAGTAAATTATCAGTGTCTTCACAATCGGTGCGCCTCCGTGTATTAGCATTACTGAGCATAGTATTGGGAGTCTATTCACATGGAGTGGCCCGTTCCACGTGATAACGATTAAAAGTACGCAGAAATGCGTAATGGCCTGCCTATTTAGCACAACTGCCTGCCTGTATCGCGCAGAAGCCCTTCTGTTGATAGAAAGCGCAATAGTCCGTCTACCTATATATGTATATGTGTATTGAGTGTTTTGGCTATTAAAGTAATACGAGCACTGTCACCCTACGAAGAGAAATATTGTCATATTTGTCACCGTCAACTATCCTTCTTCCAGCTGGTGAAACAGTGCGCAGACGGTTGACACCCTAATACACGGTCTCTCCAACCCATTTCGTGGCGAAGTCGGGTAGCTTTTGGGCTTGCGTTTGTGCCCAACTACTCCATAAATAGAATCACGCACAAGACTGTCGGTGAGGCTAGTCCTTGTGTTCTGGTAAGTTCTGAGAGGGAGGCGCTACACTCGGTCCGACGCAGATGTTATCGCCGGGGCAGGCTGATTGCAGCGTGACCAACTAAGACAGTGATCGACAGAGAGAGAGAGAGAGAGAGAGGGAGAGAGAGAGAGAGAGAGAGAGAGGGAGAGAGAGAGGGAGGGAGAGGGAGGGAGAGAGAGAGAGAGAGAGAGAGGGAGGGGGAAGGGAAGGAGAAGGGGAGACAGAGGAGAGTGGAGAGACTGGAGAGTGGACAGGGACAGATCGATTAAAGGCGAGATGCTGTTAAACAGGCTTTGAGGAAGATGTGCATCTGCCGTTTCTTTGTTATGAACAACTGCCTCTGACTGCAAAGTCTACTTTCAAGCATGACTATTAATGTTGCATATTAAAACAATACTGATGTCATGCATCATCTTACTATCTTTGTGTTGCAAATTCCAAAAAGGTGCATACAATTATGCAGTCAGAACTTAAGATATCCATAATGGCCGTCGATTATTGGCTGAGTGTCATTAATTTCTGACCTACGCACTTCTCGTGTGCGGTACTCATCATCTACCTCTTTCGTGGTGGGACAATGTGACTAATTCCTGCACCGATGAAAATGGCGACCCGTCGGCAGAGCCCCAGGTGGCCGGACACAATCAGCTGACGACGAGCGCCCTCACGCAGCTGTGGCGTCACGGGGGACCGCCGCGGGCCGTCCCTGAGGTCTGCGAACGCCCCGCGGAACCGTCCACTGACGTGACGAACGGCGGTTACGGCTGAAGGGGACTGCGCCGGTGATGACAACCAGATGCCCAGGGGGTGTCGCTGGGATAAACCCTGGGATTAGGCAGCAATGACTGATGAGTAATGACAGCCGGCATGCATTCAATGGTTCGAATCATGAACAGGATTACGGAGATGCATCTTCCCAGCTACATGTGGCTGGGGAGTTTTGGGCTCTGTGCAAAGGTACTGGGTGAAAATTCAGTTAGGTACATACCTACATTACTTGTCGACTAAAAGGGTCTATGAGTGGTCTGAAATCGAATCAATAGATCATACAGTTTGTATTATGTTGAGGCATAAGTGCATATAAATTCAAGGTTTTTTCTTGTATACTGTTCTAAAAGTTATCACACAATAAAACACTTCAGATGTGCTTTGGTTGATCAACCACCCAATGTCAAAGCTGTCGTTTACCATTTCTGCATTTGCCACAGTTTTGACAGTTTGCCGTGAAAGAATGGGACCCAAGAACTGCGGTAGGTGGCATAAGAACACCGTAAAAACACCGTAGAGACTAACTCATAGTCAGAACATTTCCATGTTAACACCCTCGACTTTATATTTGATAGATATACATAGTTTGAAATCCAAATAAATCAATTACTTCTCTCCTGGCATACAAATATCTGCGTC
This sequence comes from Amphibalanus amphitrite, assembly GCF_019059575.1. Taxonomy (NCBI): domain Eukaryota; kingdom Metazoa; phylum Arthropoda; class Thecostraca; order Balanomorpha; family Balanidae; genus Amphibalanus; species Amphibalanus amphitrite. Next base: position 22,699 of record NW_024882757.1, on the reverse strand, counting down.
TTTGTTCTTTCATTTTTTATCCAGCCTATTTGATCTGTTTAGACATACGATATTATTTTATTGGCCTATATGCTACGCATCAAGTATACGCAACTGCTTCTGTACATCTTTATAAACTGGTTATATTGTGCCCCTGCCTATCGGTGTATCTCGAGCAAAACACTAAGGACTGGCTTAAGTCAATAACGAACAATATTTGTTCTATTAACCACCACTGAACCATTAGCCCCTGGGGTCGGCACGGGTTATCCCAAGGGGGTTCCCCTCAAAACCTCATTATTCGATGCATGGTCGATCGTTGATCTATTATCTATAACGCATGACGAGGCTTTGTGTATGCTTAGTTGGCAATCGGCATCGCTAAAGTTCCTAGTCCTAATCAATGGAAGTCGGCTAGGCTAGGTGCTTATCGGTTAAACACGCATATGTGGTGTCCAGTGTGGGTAGTTTACTTAAGGTTTAGGTGTTGCGTCTTATTGCTGTTTCTAGCAATTTCCAATACTTCCAAAGTGCTAAGTTAGAATGACTATTGTTTCTGAAAAGGTAATTAAATTGGCTATGAGCTGTGTGAAGCAGTGTCATACCTACATGCTAAGGGTAGGTAGGTACCTGAAGTTACTTATACGTTACGTGGTAATAAATAATTCGCGTTCCATATGTTTGCGTGTACAATGTGGGACGTGATTTGCTGTCTGGTTTTATTGGGACTGATATCTCGGTGTCAGCTGTTCGTCTCCTGTGCCGGTCCTCGGCGCGTCTCAGGTCAGTCGTCTCCTGTGTCTACTGAGTGGCCCAACTTGCCTCGTTAGCGCTGGCTAGACCAGGCGGGTGACACAGCGATACCCCCCCCCCCCCCGTCCCCCTCCCCCAGATCCGTCACGGTGGCGGCCAGGTGACGGGATAAAAACCTCGGCTGACGTCCGACCCACGTCAGCAGCACGCAGCCCCGCGGCCCGGCGGCGGCCTCACGAATAGTGAGTGGATCGCTCAAAACACACCAGCGGGGACCGCAAAGCAGCCCGGCCAATGACAATAAAACGATGACATGCATTTCATTTCCCGTGGACGCATATTGGTCATGGAAAAATATGGCGTTACAAGTCGAGGTCATCAGCCCACAGCCTCATGGTATACAGCAGTTAGAGCACGGATTATACTGTCCGTAATGCTCAGTGATGGATATGTTGGACATGTTGACGCTGGGCCACTCCGGATCAATGTCTGAACTACGGAATGATGTTCAGTGAAATAGCAACATATTTTCCAAGCTTACAGCCGTGCTATAGGTCAGGTGTGCAAAGGTTATGTAATGCATCAATTGCTGATTAGTGAGGGGAAACTAATTAATTTCTACTTATATGTCACATCATTTTCCTGAACTTGGTAAATGATGTTGCATCGTAGCAAAGACTTTGTTATACTAAGTAGCTTATTTCTGCATCCCTATGCATTACTTGCCAATGGAAATTAGATAATCTCTTCAGTGCAGAAGTCGTCATTCATTTTCCTCGATTAACACGTTTTGTCGATCGCTGCTTTCCTCACCATTGCCGCGTTGCTTTCCTCCAAGTCGCTTTAAAACGTCCCCTATGGCGGCGCTCCCGACATGTCTGCCCTTTCTTAAGTGTGACGTTCTTTAGCCGGTGGGCCGCGATCACATCTCCTTCACTGTTTACTCCCCAAACAAAGTCATTGCTGGGCTCGGCTTTAGAGGTGATGAGCCCTCCTGGACCATTACCGGATAGCCGTCCGATCATAAACTAACCCGCTCTGCAAAGAGCAGTTTTATGTCGCGCGCGCTGAGAGGTCGTTGGAAATTTCTTAGAGCACTTGCCGAGTTTTGGAGATTAGGGATTGTTAAATGATTGAAGGTTTCTGATACAGTATCACTTTTTCTGACGCTGTCGTTTGTGAAAACTGACCGAAACATGTGTTCATAATAGGTAAAGAGCACCAATAGGCGTGCCCTTCATATAATATTCATCGATCACCGAGTATTGGTTCTCTCTTCAAGCATATAGCGCTGGAATACTAGGTCACTCACTTATTATTCTGCTTTCGTCAGCCTGTAGCCCGGCCGCCTTTTACAACCGATCCCAGCTCAAAAAGTCTCACCCGACAGCGTTACCTATTCATTTTGCTGCTTCAAAAGACCACGGTGTCAGGTGGTCTGAATCCTTTACTCGGGGAAGTCTGCTTAAGCAGTCTCTTTTCAAGACCCACAAACATCATACATTTGGCGTCTTGGCCCCTGAACTGAGACATAATCAAATACGGCGCCTAAATTTTGACCATTTCATGGTGATAAAATGTCTTTGAAGACGTAAATAAGGTCTGAATGAAGTACTGGTGTGCAGTTAAATGGGTAAATCAGAAGGCCAGCGAGTAGCATTCGAAGCCCATGCAATGTGCATAGATCATAAGGGAATCTTCTGCTGGTATGAAACTCAAAAATTAAATTGTGCTGAATGCTTTATCCATCTAAGACCAATGCTAGCCAGATGTGCAGACCAGCAAATTAGTATTCCCGCATGCACATTGGAGCTTCCTCGCTGTGAATTAGTTTATCGCATGCATTCAGCATTTGCTGTCCTGGAAAGACACGGTTTATTGGAGGGCTACGGCACGGTTAGGATTTTAGCGTCATCATGCATTAGCTTCTAGAAACGCCATTGTTTTAGATGAGGAATTATTACGCTTCTCAATATTGTGTCATTTCTAATGAGATATCTAATAAATTTAATGGGATGGGTTAACCCTCGCCGACACACAGGGTGATGCAACCCCCTAAGATTTTTCGCAAATAACTCGCGTAAGAAGCGGCCGATCGCGACGAAACCTTCAGTACCATCGCGCTGATCAATTTTACACTTATTCTGAAAACTTCATGACCCTGACCCAAATGACCTTTGACCTGTGACCTACTTTTCGAGACCAAGTTTGGCCGGAATCGCGGTTCGGCGTATGCCGGTTCGCATTAGCCGCGCGTTTGCAGTCCTTTCGTGGTTTCAAGCGTTCAAACATCTGTTGATGCTTCCCCTATGCATAAGGGTGGATGTCAAGGTCATCTGAAGGCCAGGTCAGGTCACTGGCCTTTGATGACCTCGATCCACTTTTTCGAGTTTTACATGCCTCTAACTTAACCCTCGCCCATGTATGGGGGGTTGGTGCAACCCCCCCTGAGGTTTTTCGGAAATAGTGCAAAAACGGCGGCGCGCAGCGCCGCCAAATTTTGGGTACCTGATGGGGCAAACCTTGCGCATCTTTTGATAAAAAAAAATTTGACCGGGTCATGTCAGGTCACGGAGTTATGACGTCACAAAGGGAACAGCCTCCGGCCGGATTTTCACAAACTGAGTGCCAACGCCCGAGGTTTCCTGCCGGTGGTACGGACATCGGTTGATGGATCGTGATGAAACTTCACATGCATGTTGGGGCAAGTATTGGCTATCATATGGTATAAGAAACTTGACCGGGTCAGGTCAGGTCACGGAGCTATGACGTCACAAGAGGAACAGCGTCCGGTACTATTTTTGAAAAGCGCCCGAACCACTATTTTGCTAATTCTTGTCACCTCAATGGGAATATGCAGCAATATTAGCTTCTATAGGGAGCAAATGGACCTACCAAATCCAAAAATACAATCAGATTTCAAAAATTTAAATTTTGATTTTTCGAATTTCTGCCGCCGACTGTGACCTTGCCGACTTCCGGCGCTCCCAACGCGCCATTTTTAGAGCTAGGGAAACGAAATACATACCAAACGATAGAGAATTGATCAAGGAACACGATAGTGAAGGTTTCAAGTCGATATCTCCCACCGTTTTGCCGCAATCGCCGCGGAAAGTTGAAAAAAGTCTATTTTTCCGAAAATTTGACCTTTGACCGGTCAAAAGTAGGTCAAATGTTGACCTAGGACCAAAAAATATACCACCAATCGCGAGATCTCGGCGAGAGCAATCCGTTGGTCTTTTCCGCTAAGCTCTACGACGCTCCGTTTTCAAACGCCAAGGGGGGGGGGTCGCACCAACCCCCCCCCCTGCATGGGCGAAGGTGGCAGATCGCCGTTTACGGGCGAGGGTTAAGCCAGTTTTTGGAGCTGATTTCGAAGTTAGCAACCATCTGAACATTTGCGAAGTAGTTTTGGTGCCTTCGTAACATGTTACGAAGCTATCAGAGGTGGTTGACACGAACTTCAACTATCCGGCAGGACCTTTACTGGTTGACCTGACCTGACCTGACCCGACCTGGCCTAAATGTATAAGGACATCATCTGTGATCAAAACGAACATGATGTTCGTGATCAGCACCCCGGAACCCCCATGGCAGCCAAACTTTACGACGTTCTAACAGGTCCCGATTTTCCCGACGGTTGGGTCATTGACCTGACCTGGAAGGTCAACCGATGACCTAGGACCTTAAAATTGGGTATCATCGGCTTATTTTTGTCAGGGCAACACGTTCATGTTTTCCGCGAATCTCTAGCTCGATCAGGGGCCAAGCGCGAGAGGGGAGGTCGTCCCCCCCCCCCACACACACACACACTTGCGCCGTCAAAGGACGCAAAATGGCCTGTGCCGGGGAGGGTTAAATTGGCTTTATAATCAACGATCTCTGAGTTTTGACGTTCGTAACAGAGGATTCCAATCGTCCTCAAGTACCTAGCCATGGCCGTCCCCCCCCCTTGGATACGTCCCTGGCCATGATCATATCAAACGTGATAGCTTTCATGATAACGAAGCATTACCTTGGGATACTGTGCTGCAATTATGCGTGACTGACTTTGCAGTGACAACCGCTACACTTTTTAGGTGTTATGCTGTAAAAGGCAAATGGTATGTTTGTTAAAATATATTCATATAATACGTTTACGTATATTGTTTGTCTTCGGTGGTAAAGCTTTTATCTACATACAGAATGCAGTCAAAATCTTAAACTCATTTATTGAGCTTCGAAACACGTCACGTTCGTCATGCTAAATTATCACAAGAGTGAACTCTAACAGGCAATTAACGACAAACACTGTCCAACCGCATTAAATTGTCACTGGTCGGGCTCCTGAATAACATCGGGACACTCACTTTCTCAACCAAACCCGCGTGACGCGACGACCTCAAATCGAGCCTTTCACAAGTCCAACAGGAGACATGTCACGCAGAGCCCCCTAAGCATCACCAATGGTCATCAATGGTCACCACACAGTGGTGTCGGCCGCTGTTGCCGCCTATTTCTTGAACTGGACGCTCTCGTAAATGTCGGGCTGTCCGGCGTCACCGTCGCTGTCGTACAGCCACGGGTACTGCTTCGGGCACGAGAAGCACGTCGTGAAGTACCTGTAAAAGAGGGCAAAAGAAATGTGAGCGGGCGTTCTGTGGAGACAGATTGACGATAAAGGCAACTAGCTTATGAAACAAGCAATATGAAAGCAAGAGGAATCGCCCGAAAAAAATGAGCCGAGTCCGAATCGTGTCATTTAGTCTGCGACGTCCTCGGACATTTATCCCAATTCCACTGGTATCATAGCAGGGAAAGTAAATTACGTGCCGAACCATTGCGAGGTTAGCAAAACCATCCCTAGTCTCTAGTTCTACCAATTCCCCATTCAGCAACTACAGAGGCTCGCGGACTGACCTGGTGCCGGGCACCCAGGCCGGGTCGCCGTCCTTGGGCGGTTTGAAGCTGATGCGGCAGGTGTTGGGCAGGTTGCACGCCGGCTCCGGGATGTCCTTGCGCTTCCTGCAGTCCCACTGGTCGAGCTGAGCCAGCTGGTTGATGGGGATCGGATCGGTCATCCAGTAGAGGGCCTGCGTCATCGTCACGAACCAGACGTCGTCCCTGCGGAAGGCGAGGGGGGCGGGAGGTCAATACATGTCACAGGCCGCTGGTTGGCGGGAAGGTTGATGAAAGACATGGAGCGAGTTAAACCTCCAGGGTTGGGATAGAGCAAGTTATGCAGCTGAACAGCGTTAGGCTGGGTGTCTTCTGTCCAACAAAGAACTACAAATGCAGTTTGCAATGAACTGCACAAAATAAACAACAAATAATTGCATCTGCCATCTTTTTCTTTAATGACGGGAAAAACTCAGCATTTCTGCATTTTGCTGCCGAAGAGCGGCACTCACTTCTGGTTGAGCCACTGCAGGAAGAGGTTGAGACCCTCGATGAGGTTGGCCTCGTTAAACCAGTTGGTGTGGAAAGAGAGCTGGTAGGGCGCCCGGTTGCTCTCGTAGTGCCGGTTGAAGTCCTCCTTGAACCAGGTCAGGATTTCGGCCGGCTCGTAGTTGAAGAGCACACACTGGTCCAGGTAGGGACAGTGACCGCCGTCGTAGCCCTGGACGTAGTGCGAGTTGAGCGGGATCTCCCACACACCTGGGGGAGCAGAGGGATGATTAAATCACACTTTGTAGATAAGGATGGATACTGAAAAACACCTAACATCAGCGCATATAGCAAATAAGAGGAACATGTTTTTTGCACTTACACAGTGCACAGTTGTAATAGAATTTAAACAACCGAACACCAGTAGCGCCCAAAAGTCTCTCTTTTATCCACAAAATTCTCCAAACAAATTTGTACGTACAATTATTTCCGCGTGGAATAATTTCACGCACTTCAATAATCATACCACTTCTGACACACCCCCCTCTGATCTTCAAGATCACTAAAACGCACACAAACAAAATATCAAAAACGTTTATCTTCGGTCATCAAACCGCGGCCAAGCTAGGCACCATCGTCGGTCACAAAACCAAACCGTGCACCTTAATCGGTCAACAAACCGGAGCACTCGCCGCTCACCTCCCGGGCACCATCACCGGGCACCATCGCCGGTCTCCAGCACCGGTCTTCATTACCGGTCTCCAGCACCGGGCTCCATCACCGGGCTCCATCACCGGGCTCCAGGGCTCCAACCAAACCGGAGCACTCGCCGCTCACCACCCGGTCTCCATCACCGGGCTCCACGACCAGTCACCATCACCGGGCTCCATAACCGCGGTCTCCAGCACCGGGCTCCATCACCGGGCTCCACCACCGTGCTCCAGCACCGGTCTCCATCACCGGGCTCCATCGCCGGTTACCATCACCGGACTCCAGCACCGGTATCCAAACTGGACAAAATCGAATCGATCGTTGGTTCGTTGTCGTGCCTCGCCTCTTCGCCATTTTTAGCTTCCTTTATCTTCCCTGTCGAATTTTCCCTTATTTATACAATACCGTATACTAGACCGAGATAAGGCCGAAATAGCTTGTAATAGAATTTAAACAACCGAACACCAGTAGCGCCCAAAAGTCTCTCTTTTATCCACAAAATTCTCCAAACAAATTTGTACGTACAATTATTTCCGCGTGGAATAATTTCACGCACTTCAATAATCATACCACTTCTGACACAACAGTGTAAATAGCACACATAAAATACATAAAATCAGAGAGATGCTGCATAACTATCCCGCTCAATTAGATTCAAACGCGGCCATAACGATCAAAATTGAAAAATAGACATAAAAATGACAAGAAAAAGAATACGAACATCACGTGGCCTCAGTGGCCCACCAACACCAGTTGGATCTCAGTGAGCCCTGCGTCAAACAAGCACCAACCTACCCGGGTACTGGGAGGTGGGGCAGCCACCGGAGCGACACTCGTGCGAGATCTTGTAGTCGAGCGTGTACGGCCAGATGGGTACCCGCAGAGGCGGCACGGGGATGGAGCTGTCCCACGCGAAACCGTGCTCCAACAGCACCTGAGGGCGGCGGGAGGTCACGGTCATAAACAACGATCACACATGGGATCAGAGTGACAGTGAAGCTGCCGTAAAGGTCTGAGAACCTTCAGCAATGCACCGTTATTTTTTTTTTTTAGGACGAATCGATTTAAAATAAGACAAATAAATCGATATAAGAATAGACCGATATAAGTTTTACCTACACTTAAGTTTTTGTTCTCTCGTTTTTATCAAAGCTAAGCATTTCTTAAGCACCAACTCACGTCGAACTGTCGGTTGTCGCCGGGCTTCAGGCGCGGCGCGCGCATGCCGAAGATGTCGAACTCGGACACATTGGCCCACTTGGCGAGCATGGACCTCATGCCGACCATCTCCTGCACCCACTCCTCGTAGGTCTGACCCTGCAGCTGCCGGGACCTGTAGCGGTCGGAGGAACGGCGTCAATACCGAGCGAGATATAGGAGCAGGATATGACATCAGTATCCCAAGTTTTTTTCTATCATGACAGTAATCTCTACTTTTGACATTAGTCTCCATAGATTACACAAACTTCATCTCGGCGTTAGTCTCTGTAGGTTATCTCCACCTATTATAAATAAATCGTCGCCCGTAAAGCCCTCCGGCGGTGCCTTACGTGATGCTGTTGACGGCAATCTCGTGGCCCTTGTGGTAGAGATCCTGCACCATCTGGTAGTTGGAGTACTCGTGGCTGACGAAGAAGGTGGCGCGCATCGGACACTCGTTGGGGTTCTTGTAGACGGTGTCGTTGAAGAGAGCCAGGTAGTGCTCGTAGTTCTGACCGTTGACGGCTCCATCCAGGGACAGAATGACCATCTGTGGTGTCTGGAAGGCGATAACGGGGTCGGGTCAGCCATGCAATGCTGAGTGAGGCATGATCCACCAGCTACATTGTCTATCTTTTGCCTATGTGAACGGATCAAGAATGATGGTTCGGGCATGCTTCCCTTGTATTGAAAAAGATAAGGCCACAGCGAAACCGCTAGAAATTATAATTAATGTTATAAGGAGCGCTTTAATACATTTAGGTGACAGCCAAAACATGAAAGCACACTGATACTTAAGTTTCCTTTTACAGGAGGGATGAGGGAAGCAGTGTCTCACCTCCTTGGGGTCAATGTCTCCGGGGATGCGCGTGCCATCCTTTGAGCAGAAGCAGCCCGGCTCGGCCGGGTCGACCGGGGTCAGGCTGCAGCGTGCCGGGTCACACGCCGAGGCCGCGTACGGGTCCGGCGTGGTGGTGGTCACCTCTGGCACACACAGAGGGCAGACAAATTATCAGACACGAATGGAAAAGTTGGGTTGCATATCAAACTCACGAAGCAAGCTTTCAGCGGTGAAATCAAGCACCTATAACATTCGAAGTGATATTTGCTATCCGTCTACGTGTTCGCAGCCCGCATAAAATTACAGGCTATTGAATAAACTGGACGCTTTAGCACAGGAAGCCAAACACGTTCACTTTATTGAAAGTTCCATAGCAGTACACCGTTATTTTGTCCACTCTGAACTCACCGATTTCCTGCGGTCCGCAGACGGCCAGATTTTTGTAGGTGCACTGTTTGTCGATGGCGTGCCAATGCAGGCCGGCAGGACAGAGTGAACTGTGAGGGTACGAGTCGACGCACGAGTAGAACCTGCAGAGGTAGAAGACACGGCGTGTCAGGAATCAGTGGAGGCAAGCGGCAACAAACATACAAAGATTGTTGTATCACGCAATCCTTTCTAGTAAAGCAGCATTTAACCAAAAAGACAATGGTACATTTTTGTTATCGGGGATCAAATCCAAACGATTTCAAGATTGATATGAATGCACACATCGACATGTGTTGTACTTAGTCATTGTTAATCAGTTAAAGTTTAAATTATGCACATAGACAATTCGTCGATTAGACGGCGATTGACGCCAAGAGTCCGGTTGATTTATGTGTCGTAAAAATATTCAGGTAAGGGATCAAATGCTGGGATCAAAAATAGCAAATTAGGAATGAAACTAGCAATTCCGAGCAAAAATGCCTATTGTGTGTAAACTGTAAAGGTAAAGCCATGCATGTATTTAAAGATCATATTTTCATTAATTTACAAGGAGGTCTCACTTTACTCACTTTCTGCAGTTGGTCGGGTCAGCGAACATGCCATCTGACTGGGGACATTCGAAGTCGCCGCTGTCCGGGAGGTTCTGCCCCGCGGCTGTGGAAGACAGGTCACAGGTCAAGTCAGTGTCACGGTGTCACGGGTGGATCACGGAGCGACGTATCACGGTGCGGCGGCTTGTGCACCGGATGGCGAGTGACGTATCAGTGGCTTCATACATATCTATCGATCAGTGGCGGCGTATTGATCTCGCCACTGGCAATGTGCGCCGCGTTCCTGAACATTTGACAATTAACAATTAACATTGATACACAACACTGCGTACATCTGCCATAGTTTAAGCTTCAGCCCCAGCATCCTCATCCCTTCCATCAATCGGATATTTTGCGGCTTATAATGTTAGAAACAATATGAAATAATGCATCATTCTTGTCAATGTAGCAGGGTTTGCACTGCACCGACCATTGGATCCCTAACGACGGGATTATAGAGCACCAACAACAAACGATCGTTGTGGTGGGTGCGTATTGTGACGTTATGCCCGACTGTCACCCATATCCGGCCTGTTCATATAATAAAGGTAGGTCAACCCTAACGGACCTGGCGACTCTCTACATAAGCATGCGCAGAAGAAAGGTGAGCTGGCCTACACGCATTCTAAATATATGCGTAATGACAAGAGCTCGTCTTCTATCAACACTGAATAACTCCTTATCGCCTAATAGGCGGTCTATTCCCGTCTCCATATTAGTTCGACGAACGTGTTTCAAGGCGTACGTGAAAGTCATGCTCCATTTTTATGCTCCAGTGCCTAATAAACCGCTGTTCCTATCCCGTATTTTCTCTGTGTGAGCCCGGAAACGATGGAGACGGAAGAGCCGTCATCGAACCGTCAGTTTCCAACAGGTTGACCATGGGATCGGCCTTGATCGGGGCATGTCGGAACTCAGATATACTGAGTGCTCCGGTAGGTACCTGTATACCGACAGCTAAGAGATGACTAAAAAGACTGGCTGGTGACAAGAACCAAACGCTTCCGGAACTGGGAACAAGCAACTGTTATGCATATTATCTTGTTATACAGCATTTATGCAGTCGATTGTTCATAACCAATTCAAATCTATATTTCAATCAACTTGCGGCATTATACCTTTGCATGTAACTAGCATCGTTTATTTGTCCTTCGGCCGTTTTCACATAAGACGCCTCAGAAAGATTTGCCGCAAAGTGAAAATGGAAAGAGAAATGAATAATGATTTAGTCGGGCCAATGAGATCCTCATTGGGCGTCGCGAATGCTATATGTGGCACACTTCATGTTGAACAGACAGCGACGATATATAATATGACATGGAAGATGTAAAGGGGGGGGGGGGCTGTTGCAGGCTGTTGCAGACAAGCCTTGAACAATTAATTGCTCATTGTAGGTACATTTAGGTACAACTGTACCGAAACACGTTCACGCGATGTTATCTCAGGTTCATCCCTTCACTCTGCGTCGGTGAGAGTTAACGTCAGACATCTCCCTCTCCCCTACAAGGACCGGTCCTTAGGTGGGGCGACGTCAGCTCACATCCAGTGCTCACCATCCCAGCCCCGAGTTCGACACCTCTCCCTCCAGCCCCTCCCTCCCCTCCCGGGGACTGCACTCCCTCCTCCCCGGCACCGCCGTGGCACCGCGCTCCACTACCGGTTCCTCTCCCTTTCTCTGAAGGTGGTGGGGACCCGAGGTTACCGTTAGACAGGCTGGCCCTCTACTGAGCTGATCTCAGCTGAGGCCTGAGCCGTCCGTCGGACCGGCACCGGAACTCCGGCTCAGCTCGACACAGACTAGCCGGGGCTGGTGCTCACAGAACGGAGATGGTAAAATTGGCCGGCTTGAAAAGATGCAGAGGTGCAAATTTTGCCGACTTGTTACAACGTGAAGAAATGCTTAAAAGAATCAGCTCGTTCTAAAACGAGAACAACAAAATTGATTCTTATATCATACCTACACCTGAAGAAATGAAATTCATTTGAAATTCAGCCCAATCTCGAATAAGAACATGTGCCTTTTTTGGTATTAGACACCAAACAGAGTTGATATCGGCACGAATAGAGCAGAAACTCTTTCCAAAACCTTGCGTGGCGAAAGCTCTTGGGCGTGGTTAGGCCTAACATTTTGACGAGTTGTCACCATTGCAATGCAATACACTGACGTGCCATTGCTAAATCCGGTGCATGGAACCAGTCATGTCTGTCGCAGCAGCTTTTACGTCGATGGGTTTCGTTCCGCCAAATGTGCGATGGTCACACGACGGCCAATGGGTGTGCCTCGCGGGGGTGCATAACAATGGTAACACGGACCGTGATTGTTAGACGGTGAGAGAATGGTGAATGGCTGGAGAGAGAGAGAGAGAGAGAGAGAGAGAGAGAGAGAGAGAGAGAGAGAGAGAGAGAGAGAGAGAGAGAGAGAGAGAGAGAGAGAGAGAGAGAGAGAGAGAGAGAGAGGAGAGCAGGGATCAATGAAGTGTGATCAAATGTAAGTTAGAGCTTAGCGCCTAGAGGTTGAATTAACAAAATGTATTGATCGTGGTGAACCCGAGCCGTCATCACGCGATTTTCTTGTCTAATGTTTGAAACGCTGTGGCACCGTTATAAAAGTTCCGAAGCCAGGCCGCACCCTGACGTCCCGATTCTGAGAATCGCGCGCTCTGAGGATTACACTCTGAGACTATTGTTAACGACTGGGCTTTCCTTACCAGGCGACATCTCGGAGAAATGCTCAGGGTGGTACCGAGATCGCCAAGGTTAAGCTGGTCACCTCTGAGTCGACAGGTCCGACCGCAGCGTCCTGGTGACTGACTGTCACATGACGATACATTGTGGAGCCAAAAGCACTCGTCTTGTTGTGTTTCACAACCTAATGCATCCTGCAGCAGCACACAGTCCCATCACTGGTAGTCACTCCTCCCACTTTCCCCTTCACCGGCAGTAGCCGCACCTCTCTCCTCTCCCATTCATTATTCTTCTTCCCATCTCTTACTTCAAACTTCCCTGCCCTCTCTTGTATTTACCCCGCCCGGTGACAGCCACCCACTCCCTTCCCTCTCCTCATCTCTGAGCCCCGCGGCTCTCAGCTGGTCCGGTCCAAGGCCGGCTGATCGGTACCGGTGCCCGTGCGACCGGCCCGGTCCCGCTGCCCCACCACCACCAGTGACCGGTCGACCTCCATCAGTGGCCGGCCGGCCGGCACGCGCGCCTTTCTAAACCCGCCGCCGACGTCGGAGGTTACCTCACCAGAGGCGACTGGCCCCCACCGGGAGGCTCAGGGGCTCCGGAGACGACCGCAGACTGATGAGTGCATCGATAGGATTGATAATGAGCTCTTTTATCCCGGTTGATGGCTTAAAATTTCTCTTCGGGGACTATCTTTGTCATCGGAAAGAAGTTTTCGCATGTTTAGTATTATTAACGCTTGATGATTCATAGTCGCAAGTGAGGTCATCATTCACGATTCAATAACATTACAGGAAAGGAGTTTTCTATAACCACCCAGATCTACTGCACGGCAAGTGACAATAAGTGATGGGACAAAGACATGACGAGAGAGTATATATTGGAACGTAAGATCTAAATGTCGGATACGACAGGTATCGCATGCTTATCGGCAAAATATTTTTTAAAGCTCAAGGCAGGGAGGATGACAATGACAAAAACACATCGCTGTTCGGAACTGCACAATTCGACATAACACGGATAAGAATTGCGAAAGGTACGGGGATGACAACAGTGGACAAATGAGGAGTCAGGGGTGACGAAGCAGAGCTGAACAGACGAGAAAATGCCGTGGATTGTAGATGTGCGGATTGAGGCTCGTGTCGAGTCGTGCTAAGAGGAAGTACTTGTTGCTTATGGAGGTAATGCTGGACGTAGAAGAGGATTGTAGAAACAAAATGAAGGAGATGACGGTATTGGTGATGTTTGCTACATGACAGGAGGTATATTGAACAAAAATGTCTTGGTTTGACTGTGTCGGCCACTCTGATTTGGGCAAGAGACAGTGCGCTCCATGGTCTGTTTGCACGCCGATGCCGTTACCGTCTGTGAAAGTCTTAATATCAAACATAAAAACAGTGGAATTCTGATGATGAATGGCACACAAGAAAACACAGCCAACAGTATGAATGCAAATTCCGGGCTGGCGTGTCAGCTCGTCCTCGAAGGAAGGGAGAGGCCGTCCTTGGAGGAAGAAAAGTAAGGAGATGCCGTTTTTTAGGACGAAGGTTACCGTCCTCATGGGGAAACGGAACCATCCTCGGAGAAAAGGGCATCGTGCACACGGGAAGAGGCGCCGTCCTCAGATGAGGACGTGCAGTCCTCAGAGGACGCAGAGACACCGTCGATCGTCTACTCACCGAGGCAGAGGAGGCCGGCGGCCAGCAGTGCTCCGCGGACACGCACCATGGTGGACCCCTGACGGACGAGGAGTGACCGCACCGCTCCGCGTCCGCCGCGCCGCCGCCGCCGCCGCAGCACTTTCCCGACCGGCCAGAACCAGCTGCCGAGGTCGCCGCCCGGTCACGTGACCCGACCGGCCGGTCCCCGGCGAGGGTCACGTGGTCGTCGCTGCTCCCCCGCTAGTTCTGTAAGTCACTGTGGCTTGAAGATGCCCCAAGCATCCCGCGATGGACGCGTGAGTTGATATGCAGTCAGCGCGTTTGTGCTCGACTGTCATTTGCGAGTGAGGAGTTCGAAAACCGGTTATGGCTATCGCTGAAAGCAAAAACGGCGCAGTTATTCTCGACAAACAAAAGGGAAAGGAGATCCGAAGAATGATCGCAGGGACAATGCTGCACACGAATGCGATTCATCGTCCACAGCATTTAGCATAACGTTTAGAACGGCGTGCGGTAGCTGGCTGCGGACATACGCAGCTGAGAGTTCGGTGCGTTTGATGCCACGATCCTCGTTACCAATGCTTTACAATGTGTCACTGTGCTCTCTGACCTTGGAATGTCGCTTAGGTATGCCTACATTTTACGATTATTTCATGTAAGTGCTTACAATGTGGCTATATCTGGCCCAGCGGACAGCCGCAAGTCTTCCTCAGCCGAGCGCGAATGTTCGGTGCCACTGCATAATACAATTCCCTCAATTCACGAGATATTGGAAAAGAAATAAAGTTGACAATTAGACCAACTAGCCCGTATTCGAGTCAGGTTTCTCACTAGCACTAGTCGAGCTAACTTAGCTTGCTGACCATCATACGGAAACAGCTGCACGTTTCATGAAGTTCGTGATTTTGCAAATCGTACTGCCTGGTGATTGTGATTTTAAAACAGATAAAACAACTTTAAAACTTAAAAGGGTACTGAGTTCTCGAGTATCTGAAACTTATGCATTGCGTACCTCAATGGTATGGAACATCTGAACTGGAAATATCAGGTGTAGGATTACGTAACCTCCATATGCACTTGGATTCGAAACTTCTTCTGAGCAGTATCCTGGATGAATAAAAATGACACCATAACTTCACATACTATTACTTATTTTATAATGAGCGGTATCCTGGATGAATAAAAATGACACAATAACTTCACATACTACATTACTAGTTTTATAAAGCGCAATTTCTAGCTGGTGCAAGCGTAGCCTTACCCAAAGCTTTATAAACGTTACCATTTGAGCTGAGGCAGCCTTGTATTTGGTGCAAGTAGTTATCCACTGATTGCAGATAGATGCACGTTCCTCATGCCCTTAATTACGAACATAGGCATTGGACTCTTCCAGTTCAGCATTAACAGCACAGTTGTTTTCCGGCAAAAGTAAGTTCCCGCGTACGTTAAATGGCGCTAGTTTATGTGGCACGAGTTCTAAACTTTGTGAAATTCATTTTAACACAGCACTTTCAGAACAATTTCCATTTGTCCGGTGCAGTGGTGTCATGTTTGTCTGGACGTTTTGGATAGAGTTGTCCGTCGGTTCTGCAATGCTGTATGAAAGTTCCGCTGACTGATATTTCCCTAAAGCAACACGTTTTCTTTTTGCCTTAACCCTCGCCGGCCGAGGGGGGGGGGCGGGTGCCGCCCCCCCATAGGGTTTTTTCGCGATAGCTCCGAACACGCTGGCGATAGAGAGCTGAAAATTGGCATACCTGACCTTTGATCCAAGCCGGATCTTTTGACACCAACCGCATTTTTGAGTCAGGTCAGGTCACTGACCTATGACGTCATAAGTGAACCTCTGCACGGTCTTCAGATGTCGCAACTTCGCAACGCCCTCACTGCCAGAGGAAATGTCACAGGGAAATGAAACTTGCAGGATCTAGTATCCATTATGAGTCCCACAGCTTGTATATCTCGGATTTTTCCTAAAGGTCATATGAGGTCAAGTCATTTTCGTGACCTACCTCACCATTATAAGTCAATGAAAACTGCTATTCTGGCGCCGGGAACGATCTACAACCATCTCAAGCACACAAAATCGTGATTTGATGTACTCTTTGCAAGGTTAGATGCGTCACTTTTGCAATGTTGACCTTGCGTGACGTCATTTATGACGTCATCAAGGTCATATTCGTTTTCCGTCAATAACTCTTGATCAAATTGAGCGCTAGCGAGTCGGGAAAGCCACCAATGGACTCAGGAAGGCCTGCCGAATCGAATGATATGCGACATGACCTCTTTCGACCAACTTCGTGACCTTGGGGTGCTGACCTGACCTTGACCTGAGGTCAACACCCTAAGTTGACCTGACCCGAACAAAAAGTATATCATTCGACGCGCCTGGGCGAGGCGAACACGATGCTGCCTAAATCGGCGCTCTGCGGCCGTTTTTGCGAAGTTAGTCACCAAAAACTGAACCGTACCTTGGGGCACTTGACCTGACCTCAGAGGTCACCGGTTGACCTAGGACCTTAAAATCGGGTACCAATCTCTGCGTCTCGTAACGGCGCACACGCTCGTTTTTTCTGCGACGCGCTAGCTCCACCAGGGGCGAAACGGCGAGGGTCGTACCCGCCCCCCCCCCTCGGCCGGCGCGTATGTAGAAAACCAATAGGTCCGGCGAGGGTTAATTAACATTGAAACAAACCAAGAACGCTCTAAGAATACTAAGCACTCCTCAATTACAGCGTGTTTACATCCCATAAAGACACCAGAGCCCATAAGAGGTATATCGGTATATCACTTCACAACACGTCCTTTGTTTATACCACGAATGAGCAGAATAAAAATATCTTCCAAACGAACAACAGCAGTCAGTAATGTCCTCCATAGGACCATAGTTCATTTAAATTACCGATATAGCGATTCTTTCAGTCAAACTTGGAGTTTTGAAACTGTTTAGTTTGGCTTATGAAACATAGTAGGGGAGAGTGGGGTGGGTTGTATCAGTTTTTACTCCGAGACCCATAACCTCGTAACTATCCGTGATAAACTCATTATTTCCATACTATCCCCTTCCTTGATTCTTCTGCTTTTTTTTGTGCAAAGTAACTTTTCCGCTACCTCTACCAGTTTTTCTTCTACGGTCTGCCGAATAGAACAATGTTTTTGATACAACTTGCCCCAGGGCTTGGACGAGTTGTATCACATGGTGGGGTAATTTGTATCACTAAGTATTTCACGTTTCAGGGAGTGTGCTTGCTACTGGTTTTGAACATAAAAGCAACATTAAATGGTGTTAATACAATGTATATGCTTAAAGGCTTCACTTTTATTAGACCAAGCTTAGGTCAATGCAATCCGAACGAAACATCGAAACGAACGAAACATCAACAGACTAGATGCAAAAGTGGCCCGTTAACCCGCGCCCCACTGGGGGGGGGGGCTATTTATAGCACCCCCCCTCCCGTTTTTCTGCAATAACTTCCAAACCGCTTGACGTATCGACGCCAAACTTTCAGTACCTTTGGCTGCATTAATTTGACACCTTGTGTCAAAATTTGAACTTCGTAGCTACCATAGGTCGGCCGGAAATGACGTCAGAGTGACGTCATGTTCGTCCGATTTCGACGCAAAACATTGAACCACGGCAATCGCTCCCAAGAGCTCAGTTTTTAAGCCAGATCCAATTTCTTTGCATGAAAGGACTCAGAATTGACCGCGCTATCAAACTGCTATCTAGGATTTTCAAAATTTTGAAAATTTCGAAAATTTTATATAATAATATTCAAAATTTATATTTTTATATTTTTTTCAAATTTTTTTTGACTTTTCGAAAAAACCGGAATATATGTGACAGAACGCATGATTATGACTAACTCTAGCAAGTTTTAGCTAAATATCTTCAAAAATGGCCAAGTTATACGCATTATTGCAAAAAAAATCACAATTATTAATTTTTCAAATCACTTTTTCAGTACGTATTTGACATCGTACACCAATATAAATGGCACCATCGTGTTCCTGAGCTCAAACTACATCCAATAGACACCTTTTTTGTTGAAAAATTTTAACTTCAAAATTTGACCTTTTTTGACCTGAAAGTGACCTGACCTAAGCTAAATTCGACTCAAAATGACCTCGAATTACACAGACGACATCAAATTCGAAATCTATGGCCTAAATGGACCATAAAACATGTGTCACGTGACCGACGCATGATATAATATTTTCGTGACCTGTGATGACCTGACCCTGACCTGAAAATCAAAGTACAAGTTTGGTACCCTCAAGGTATCTAGAGCATCTGTTCACGAGTGTGGAAACCAAAAATGAGCCTGATCTGACTTGTAAGACGGCGGCCAGAGCCCAAAATGTAAACAAGCCAAAGTGCTAATAATTTTCACTTTGACCTGACCTGTGACGTCATCGGTGACCTCGAGGTCAATGAAATTAGGTTTCGCTCGACAGTTTTTCCGGGGCTATCAGATGCCGTTTGAATTTTGACGATCGGCCCAGTAGTTTCGGAGTTAGGAGGGGGGGCTATGAATAGCCCCCCCCCCCCCCCAGTAGGGCGTGTTATACACAGACCCCAGTGGGGCGCGGGTTAAGAGCAAAGAAGCCAACACATTGTGCCGAAATGGAACGAGTATTGACTAGCTACCTACAAACGCGAGACAGGGCTTAGCTTTCGCGATCAAAAGCAACATACCCATTAGGGTGGTCCTTATTTTCGAAAATCGTATTTGGATACCTTGCGCCCCTTCAATCGGTGCCGTTTAACGAAAAAACATATCTGTCAAAATTTCAGATCCCTACTTCATTATTTACTGGTAGCTCAACGCTCGTTCGTTCGTCAATGTTCGCTCAATGTCCATTTCGTCGATCAACGTTCGTTCCCTCTTCCTCAGGTGTAACGGTTGTCTGCGTCGCAAACTTCTGGGTACATGGTGTCCCCCAGTTATGAACTCCTTGGCTCCAAGTTCCCAGTAGCGGCGGAACACCTTCAATTAGGGGGGGGGGGGGCACTGCCGACTTTTGGTCCCATTCTTTCCATGCAACGCCCATAGGGCTATACTAAAATGGCAAAATTAAGGGGGGCACGGTGCTCCGGTGCCCCCTCCCGTTCCACCACCTATGCAAGCTCCCATCCCGCGGCCAATCTCTCGCCTACTTCCTCCACCGCCACCAAATCCTCTAGGAAACGGTCCGGGAAGCGGCCAACCGGACGTTAGAGAAGGTACTAGAGTAGAGGAGTTCTGGGCCAGGGCCAGGAATCCCACCCAGCACAAAGGGAGAGCGGTCAAGAAGGTGGAAACTCTCTTCGACGAGTGGAAACGCCTGAAAAAGAACAAGAACAGGACTTCCGCCACCCAAACAAGCAACGAGGACGTATTCAAGAAACAACTGGAAAATATCTTTGATATCGCCCACGGTGACGCAATGTCCTTGATACCTAACCATCCCGGAAGATCGCGCCTTCCTTCTCGCCCAACGTGAGCCAGGGAGACGGGATAGAATGACAGAGGCAGACATGGCGCTCCATTCCCAAGAAAAGAAGAAGAGGAGGAGGGATGACGCCGAAGAGAGGAGGAGGAGCAAGGCGTCGCGTCGGAGGAGGCGCGGGCGGCAGCCGACCAAGTGGAGCTGGAAAGCATAACCTCGAGTAGCTCCGAATCGTCCCCACTTCGCGGAGCCGTGAGACCTGGCCCCAGCATGGGTACAGCCACTCTGTCATCCCGAAAGCGTGGTCGAACCACGGCCATCACGCCGCAACTTTCCGCTAACGTCTAACGTGTGTGTGTGCGTGTGTGTGTGGGGGGGGGGTCGGTTGGACCCCTCTGCCTTTTGGCTCCAGATCGCGCTAGAGCTTTGCGAAAAAACGAGCGTGTTGCCCGTGACGAGAGGAAACCGATGATATCCAATTTAAGGTCCTAGGTCATTGGTTGACCTTCCAGGTCAGGTCAATGACCCAGTGGTCAGAAAAATCGGGACCTGCAAGAGCTTCGTACAGTGAAGCTGTATTGTTTTTGGGGGTGCTGATCACGAATTTCATGCTAGTTTTGATCACATATGATGTCTTCGTGCATTTAGACCAGGTCGGGTCAGGTCAGGTCAGGTCAGCCATTAGGCGTCCTGCCGGCTACCCATAGTAGGTCTCAACTACCACTGGTGGCGTCGTAACACATAACAAAGGCACCAAAACTACTTCGTAAATGTTCAAATGGATGCTAAATTCGAAATCAGCCCGAAAAACTGCCCTAGAAACATGTATACCTCGGAAAAGTGACACGAGGTCATCATAGGTCAATGACCTGACCTGACCTGACCTTCAGGTGACCTTGACACCCACCGTAATGCATGGGGCGAACATCATTTCACATGTTTGGACGTTTATAATCGCAAAAATATTAGAAACACGCGGATAATGAGAGCTGACATACGCTGAATCGCGACTCCGGCCAAACATGGTCTCGAGAAATAGGTCACAGGTCAAAGGTCATTTGGGTCAGGGTCATGAAATTTTCAGAGTATGTATAAAATTGATCATCTCGAGGATACTGAAAGTCTCGTCGCGATCGGCCGCTTTTTACGTGAGTTATTCGCGAAAACTCATGGGGGTCCATCCCACCCCTACACATACGAGGGTTAATATGCATTGAGCCACCAAAAAGCATCCGCCGATTTCGCTCTTTTTGCTCTTTTTCCACGTTTCTAGACGAATGGCATCATTTGAGGGGGCGCAAGCGCGAAAAAATAAAATATAAGGACCACCCTAATACCCATACATACATACATGTTACAACATACCCCACCCGGCTCTGATACAACATGTACCTACCTCGCCGCCATCCTGGAAAAAACATCCTCGTGCTCAAAAACAGCGGACAGCTGGAGAAATCCATTTTCACTCACGCAGCCTTAGAACCTACCCTCACCACCGCTACGGAGATCTTTCAAATTCGTGCACATCTAAATGCCCAAAACACACATTTTCTTGCAACTCATTTTTTTAGAATGACATTAAAAAAAAACATAAAATCGGCTCTCAACTCGAGACGCGTCCACCCAGCCACACGACAGAACAGGGAAAGATGGCGCCCGGAAAACCTCGTCGGCTGGTCGTGTCACTATCTATTGGATAAGTTTGGCACAATTCGCCCTGATACAACTTGGACATGATACAACTCTCCCCGCTCTCCCCTATGCTTAGCCTTCATCATATTTATCTATTTATTTATTTCACGTCAAAGGTCCTATCCACACAGGTGTGGCTATTCCAGGTCCAGAGTCACATTAAAAAACGTATCGGGTGATCACTTACGTAAAAGCACACGCACAAGCACACAATCACACGCTCCCACAAATGGGGTCGTCACGAGCCGACGCCACTGACAGGCAGCTGCCGCTGGAGCATATAACTCCGCAGCTCTCATACAGTACCTCTTGTTGTGTTCACAGTGACATTATTTTACTTGCCACAATTATGTATGTGACACTTATTCCGATTGATGCATTCTTCGCCAGTATGTTAAATACACTGCAACAAATAGCTTGGCAACAGAATGGACAATATCAACAACGCATATATTGACCATATTGACCATGGCTAGGATAAGCACATGCAAATGGAGGTGAAACAAAGCAGGTGGAAAACAAGTAGAACAATACAGCCAACGGCAGCCCACCGATGACAGCGGCCTGCGTAAAATGCAGCCTGATGGTCGATATGACGCAAATCATGTGTCGCGCGTTTTAAATCTAGAAGTAGGCATTGTAAAAATATCATTAATATCGTGCTTCTGACACCAAAGAGGACATTTCTAAAAATGAGCGCGGAAGTCTGGAAACGTTATTAAAGTATTCGACAACTCTAAAACTGTCAGCTATTTGTAAGCTGGTAGTTCGAATTATTACTTCAACAGCAAAGAGCAAAAAGTTCCCGAAAAAAATTACCTACTTGGGGGCTATTTATTAGGAATGACTGTCCCTTGGTTTGAGCGTACTCGTAAATTGGACCGAGGACCCAAATATCGCATGAAACAATATTATCAACTCCATGCTTATTGACTGCAACACAGTCCTTAAAGGAAAAGGGCCACCTTTAACATGGGGATTGAAACTGAGATAGCTATCTTGTAGCCCGTGTTCGAAAACCTATCTGTCTACCTCCTTACGGCCGATTTCGGCCTCCATTCGTAGTTATCGGCAATTTTAAAAGAAAATACGCCAGGAATGCGTCCTTATCCCAGGAATGCGTTCTTATCCGACAATACAGCCACCCGCGGCGAGGCTTTGGTTTTTTACCAATCAGCTCCAACCAGCTCAGCTTTAACCAATCAGCTTATCTGACACAATCCGACGAGTCTGTCTTCTGAACGCTGATTGGCTTGAGTGTGACGTCATCGCTATGCCATCATACACTGTAAAAAAAAGTTTAGCATTTGGGGTACTAACGGCTGCTATTCGTAGCACCTTTTAGCGTCAAAAGAACC